>NW_003519726.1:0-30325 GCF_000190715.1 Dictyostelium purpureum | reverse complement strand
TACTTCAGTAATAATTCTTTATTAATGACTCATATATTAAATATTAACTTCTAATAACAATAACAATAAATAATATAATAACTAAAATACTTAAATAAAGGTTTCTAAACTATATTTCTATTATAACTATATTTCTTTAATAAACTTAGTAATATTCCTGTAACTCCGGGTGGAGCTCTAACTGTAACCATCTTTCAGATAGGGGTTCCATCACAAATATTTGAAATATAGCAATAATTCTAAATTCAATTCAAATTTATTATAATAATCATAAACATATTTCACATTTATTAGAAAAAGACAAACATATATTATTTTATAATTATCATAAAATTTAGACACATTTTTAATTTAAATAATCACACATCTATTATTTATATTTATCATCAATTGTAAACACATTTTTAAAATTAAATATTTTTTAAAATTAAAATAATATTTTTCAGTATAAATTAAAATTCAAAAATAATTTTTAGTCAGAGAGAAAATAATATAGAGAAAGTAATAAGTAATAGTTTAGTTATAGAATTTATAAATAATAATAATTAGTAATTTTTAGTTTTAATAAAGATTTGTTATTTTTTAAAATATAATTTTTTAAATATTTTTATATATTTATTTTGGTTTTATTATATTTTATTTTATCTTTATTTTGTGTTTTATTATTATTATAATTAATTACATTTAGTTTATAATACATTTTGTTTTGTAATTAATTCATTATATTAGAGTTCTTAAATATAACAACAGTTATATTACATTTAGCGACAGCTCAGTTATATTACATATTATTTAGCTACCCCACCCGAGGATTTCTATTAATATTGATCTCAATCGCCATCATTGCGCCATCATTCCACGTGCACCATAGTCAGATATTTATCAAGATAACTATTTATTCAAAGAATCCTTTATTATAGATATATTTACTCAAGATATCTTTTATTATAATAGATATTTATTTATTCCAAGAATCATATAATAATCATTTAAACCGACTATTTTATAAACAGTATAGATAACCTAAATTCATAATCAATTTCTTTAGAGGTTTATTTTCATTACTTAATAAAACATAATTAATATTACTTTATCTATCTAATATTTACTTTTGTGTTTAGTTTACTTTATATTTATATTTAATCACTTTTTACAACAATAGTACATTATAACAAAAATATTATATAACGGTTTTATACAACAGCCATAAAAAAAAATTTAAATTTTTTAACAAACAAATAATAAATAATAAAATACCTTATAATGAGACTTTTTGGGTTAAAACTATCGTTATTGATAATATTGATAATATTAATAATATTGATATAATGATCTTTATTTATGAATTTTTATGCCTTTTTTTTGGGGGATTATTTTTTGAAAAATATTAAAAAAATTAAAAAAAATAAATTTTAAAATTTCATTTAACAAAAAAAATATAAAAAATCGTATAAGTTTATCTTTAAATATTTTTAAAATGGATTTATAGTCAAAAACCTAAGATAAGATTAAAATTTAAATTTTTTTCTTATATTTTTTATTAGGGGGTCAAAACTTTTGCGAACAACTGTATTTAAGAACCCCGAAATAATGAATAAATTATTAAACAAAATGTATTATAAACTAAATGTAATTAATTATAATAATAATACAACACAAAATAAAGATAAAACAAAATATAATAAAACCAAAATAAATATATAAAAATATTTAAAAATTATATTTTAAAAAATAACTAATCTTTATTTAATTTCTGCTCTACATTATTATTGGTAGATTTTATTTTATAAATGATTTAATAAAAGTTGGGGGGTCCAAATATATAATCCGGGCACTGTAAAATAATTTTTTGAATTTTAATTTATACTGAAAAATATTTTTTTTAAAAAATTAAAATTTAAAAATATGCCAAAATTTGATGATAAATATTATATGAAATATGTGTGATTTTTTCTAATATATGTGATATATGTTTATGATTATTATAATAAATTTGAATTGATTTTAGAATTGTTGTTATATCTCAAATAAATTTTTTAACTTCCCCGGCCGGATCTTCACCCTTTTTAGTTCTGCCTGGATCGTTCTTTCTAGAACCAATCCCACTCAGTATAAATACCTCAAGTACTCTTTAATATCATTCTTACTGCTCCAAACTACCATTAAGAAATAATTATTCACATGATGTTATATTCTACACTAATTGAGATTTCTATTACACCACTGACCCAGATGATTTTACACCACTGACCCAGATGATTTTACGACACTGCCTGATATAAATTATTCCATATATCTACTTAATGAAACTTTTTATACATTACCACCACTTAACGAAAACAAATGCTAATGAACAGCTCTAGTGAGGCAGATTCTACACTAATCAATCAGATTGTATACCACTTGATACAAATTTATAAAATCCAGAACCTGATGAAACTACCCGATACAAAAAAAAAAATATAAATAAAAGTTGAAGTTGAATAATGTAATATTTTATTTATTGAATAAATTAATTCTATTACCTCGAACCGATACTTTTTTATTCTGAATATTTTATCTTTTTTTTTCATATTTATGCAATTTTATGTAAAAAAATGAAAATATATGACAAAAAATGATAAAATATTCAGAATAAAAGTTTGTTGTTTGAGGTAATAGAATTGATTTATTCAATTTGAACTATACTAAATTAGGATTATTTTTATAATTATATAATTAATTAATTAATTAATTAATTAAATAATTGTAATGTATTCATTTGCATTTTAGAATTAAATGAATATTACAGTTATAATTAATCTCAACTAAATAATATATTTTCCTTTATTTTAAATAATTTATTTAAAATTTAAAAATTAAAATAAAATTTATTTAAATTTTCAATTTTTTTTAAACTAATCAGTAAAACCGTCAATTTGGGTGTGATTCTGAAAACGGCATGTATGAGATATCCAAACTGGAGACAAAACCCCTTTTTTAAGAATCACATGGAAGAAATCCGAGATTTATGTGGTGGGATAAAAAATATTGCTCGATGCAGGGATCGAACCTGCGACCGTGGCGTTATTAGCACCACGCTCTGCCGACTGAGCTAATCGAGCAAGCTTGAGAATATTAAAATTTTCTCCCTATTAGGTTTTTTTAACAAAAATTAAATAATCAAAAGTTTTACTAAAATTTTCTAAAAATAAATTAATTAAAGTCGTGTTAACCTTTGCACCATTCTTATTGAAGGGGTAAGTCAAAAATTCGTATTGGTTTGCAATTAATACAAAAAAGGTTTTTTTTTGAAGGCTAGAGAAGTTTAGCAAGATATGGAATTCCAATATATTTAGAGTGAAAATACCGATACACCTGGAAAGCTACAGAACTTTATCGATGAATTACAAATAAAAATTAAATAACAAAAATTAAATAATCAAAATTAAATTACTAAAAATTTTTTTAAAAATAAATTAATAATTGTGGAGTTAACCTTTGCGCCATTCTTATTGAAAGGGTAAGTCAAAAATTCGTGGTTAGCAATTAATACAAAAAGGTTTTTTTTGGTTAACAAAGAGAAAGAACAGTTAAAACGATTAAAAAGATAAATAAGAAATTTAGAAAGATATAGACCTCAAACATCGTTGTGAAATAGCAATACGATTGGGAAAGTTAAGAAATTTGCCAATGAACTACAAACAATATAAAATTAAATTATTAATTGAATAATCAACCCTGAAAAAATTAAATTAATAAAGTTTGTGTTAACCTTTGTTCTATTAGAATGAGTTAAAACACTTGGTTAACCATCTATAAGTAGATATTAACAAAGTCCACATATTTATATTGTTTTATTAAGTGCACTGTATTATATAATACTCGTTGTTTTAACCAAATAGCATGTTTATCCCCAATTAATTTTTTTTCCATTTTATTTTTAAAAAAATTAGATTATAATTTCTAATTTTTCTAAAATATTTAAAAAAAAAAAAAAATTATCTGTATGTTGTGTGGGTTATTGATTAATAAATAATTTTTTCGAAAATATTTATACTAACTAAAATTTAAAAAAATACTTAAATTTTCCATTATAATAAATCAATTTATATAAAATTAAAAAAGATATTTTTGATAAAATATAAAAACCTTTGTAAAATTTTTTTTTGAAAAAATCTTTTTGTTTTAATTTTATGAAATATCTTAAATATTTTTGGTTCAATCCAAATGATTTTGATACTTAGGGAAAACCAAAAAATCTGTCCATGGTATATAAAAACCAAATAACAAATTATAATAAAAAATAATAAAAAATGAAAATAATAAAAAATAAAAAAATAATAAAAATAAAATAATATCTAAAAAAAAACAAATTAATATCTTTGAAAAAAATATCCAAATTAACTTTAACTTGATCACAAATTTAGATTTAATTATTTTGGTGAATACAAAAAAAAAATTAAAAAAAAATTCGCTATAAGAAAAAAATTTAACCACCCTGATTTTTGCACTGTTACTAAAAAAAATTTTAATATTATTAAAAATAATAAAAAAAAAAAACCTACGTCATAAAATTGTGAATATTTTACAATAAGCCAATCAATTTAAAAAAAAAAGAGTAAATTTTTTTTTGGGTTTTGTGTATTGACATCATCAAAATATCTAAAAAAAAAAAAAATGGGGTATTTAATAATTTTATTTTTTTTAATTTTTTTTTTATTTTTTTTTTTTTCATCAATTATTTTTTTTTTTTGTTTATAAATTTTTTTTTATTTGCCAAGAAACTTTTTGTAAATAGATAGAGATAAAAATATAATAAAAGATGAGTACTAATAATTGGGAAGTTAAACCAACAAAAACTCAAAAGTAAATAAAATTTTTAAAAAAAAAAAAAAAAAAAAAAAAAAAAAGAAAAAAAAAAATATTAACATTTTTATTTCATAAGTAACAATTATAAAGTTGTTTTAATTGGTGATAGAAATGTTGGAAAATCCACCTTTATATATAATTTCAATGTAAGTATATATAATAAAAAAATAAAAAAATTTTAAAAAAAAAATATTTACTTAATGCCATCTATTAAATTAATTTTCAGGATCAAGGCAAAGAAATTATAATAAGTGGAAAACGAAACAAAAATACAAAGAAAATTAAAATAATTAAAAAAAATAAACAAAAATTAAAATTAGAAATTGTAAGTAGTTTGTTTATCCAAAAAAAAAAAAACAATAATTAATATTAATATTTTTTATTTTTATTTTCAGAGTAAATATGAAGAAAAATCATTAGGAGGAGTTGACAAATCGTATTTCATGAGCACAAACTGTTTTTTTTTAATGTTTGATGTTACCGATGAAGATAGCTTACTTAGTTGCAAAATATGGCTTAGAGATATTATCAAATTTTCAAGACCAAACACTCCAATTATACTTTTGGGAAATAAAATAGATCTCGCTGATGAAAAAATAATTGAACCTTATCAAGCTAATGAATTTCTATACAATGTACGTGATCAATTAAAAATAAAACAAGAAATACCCTATTATGAATTTTCATCAATTGCACCAAATGAAAAATATTACAACAAAATTTTTAAAAAATCATATCAACTAATAAATGAAAGATTTAATAGTTCACCACCACCATCACCAAATAAATCGCTATCGTCATCACCAAATTCAAAAACAACAACCACTACCGCCACCGGAACAAGAAATAGTAATGAAGATGATCAAAATTCATCATTGTTTTCAAAAAGAGGTAGCATTTTAATTTCAAAATTAACAAATCTTTTAAAAAAAGAATAATTTAACATTAAAAAGTTTTTTTTATTAGTTTTCTATTTTTTCTTCTCTAACGATAAATAAAAAAAAAACTAAATTTGTAAATAAAAATTAACTTCTAAAAACTTGTAAATATTTCTTTTAAATTTAAAAATTATTAAAAAATTTGTATTGTAATAATATATTGTAAATTGTATAAATAATAATAAATAATAAATAATAAATAATAAATAATAAATAAAAGAAATAAAAAATAAAATAAAAAAAATAAACTTTATATATTTTTATATTATATATTTTTAAAAAATATTTATTTCTAAATACACATATTATAATTTAATTTAGTTTTTTTTGGCTTTACGGGCTTGAGCGAGTTTGGCAGCTTTTAATGATGATTGGACTCTGTTTAAACGACCGAGGGCAGCAGCTCTTAATTCTGGAGCGTATTGGGTAGCAAGAGTTTTAACGAAACGGGCAGTCTTTCTTGAGTTGTTGGTGGTGAAAGTGGTGGTTTTGTTGGCAGTGGCTGGGAAAGCAACTTTCTTGACGACTCTGCTTGAAACAACGATTTTACCGTTTTGGGCAGCAACATCAATAACATTCTTTCTGGCTAAACCAGAGTATTTGATTGAATGTTTGTTACGTAAGTTACCTGGTTCACATGAGAGAACGGTACCGTTTCTTTCAATTTTGAAAGCGTTGTTTTTTTTGACAATGTTCCAAATGAGATCTGAAGACATCTTTTTATCTATTAATTTTAAATAAAAATAAATATTAGTTTTTAATAATAATTTTTAAAAATGATTATATGATGGTTTTTATTATTTTTTATAGTTGTTATGATCATTATTATTATTACTATTTTATGTTTTTTTTTAAAAACAAAAAAAAAAAAAAAATACGAAATTTTTTTTTCTCTAAAAAATCATTATCTTTATTCTATTTTTCTTTTCTGTGCTGTTTGTAATAACTATAATACTAAATTTACTAAAATTTCATAACTATAATAACAAATTCTAAATTTTTTTCAAATTATCTTTTTTTTTTTTTTTTTTGTGTGTTTTTTATTTTTAAAAAAAATAAAATGATTTGGTGATTTGAAGATTTGATTATTATTATTATTATTGTTATTGTTAATTAATGTTATTTAAATTATTATTTTATTGTTTTATTATTTTTTAAACCATCATATTTTTTTATTCACACATAAAAAAATTTATGTGATGATTTTAACCTACACTCTTGCAATAGCGAAACTAAGAAATTTTTTTTTTTTTTTTTTTTTTTTTTTTACCCACATTAATTTTTTTACGTGCAACCAAAAAAAATTAAAAATTATTAAAAAAAAAATTAAAATTTTTATGTCAGTAATTGGATTTATGTAAAAACTTCGTAAATAAATTTTTGTTAAAAAAAACTTTCAAGCAGTTTCCCATTTTCTTTTTTTATTTTCAAAAAAAAAAATTAAATAATAAAAAAACGAAAGTTAAATTATAATTTAAAAAAAAAAACTATAAAATTAAATTAAATTATAAATGAAATTAAAATTAAATTAAATTTTTAGGAATGATTAAGATTTATATACATGTTTTTTGTGTAAAATTTTTTATTTTTTTATTTTTTAAAAATTTCTATGTACATTTTATTATATGTTCAATCCATTTTTGAATCAGTATTTTCAATATATTTAAATTTCTTCATTTGAATTTGTGTGAGATATTTGTTATCACCATCCCATTCAGCTATATATTTAACATTTGAATTGGTTGTTAAATCTGGACACACTAAAATAAAATAAAAAAAAAGGTTATTAAAAAATGGAATAGATAGATGATTTATTGAATTAAAATACTTACAATAACCATCACCTGTTTTAAAAGCTTTAACATCATTTTCATAAGAGTTTTTAAGTAAATCACCGGCTGTTCCGCTAGCGTTTGGTTTGGCACCAATTAAATATTCATCAATCATTTGTGAAATTTCAATTAAGCTAAAATTCTTTTTATTTGGTGTTTGTGTAATTTTATCTTTGAAGAAAAGAATTTTTTTCTCTTTTTAAAAAATAAAATAAAATAAAAATTAGTATAAAATCAATATATATATATATAATAGTAATGTTGTTGTATAGATTATTATAGTTATAAAATACATACTAAGTTTATTATTTTCTTTATCTTTTTGAGATTTATTTAAATCCTTTTTAATATCTCTAACATTGTCAATTGTTATTTTTTTAGCTTTTCTAGATAAAGGGTGTAATACTTTTTGAACTTTGGCTGGGGCTTTTTTTTGTTCTTTTCCTTTACTCATTTTTATTAATATATAATTTAATTTTGTGTGTATAAAATAAATAAATTCGTTCGTTTTTTTTTTTTTTTTTTTTTTTTTTAAAATTTTTTTTTTTTTAAAATTTTTTTTTAAAATTAAAAATTAATTTGATATTTAAATAAATAAAAATAAACAAATTTATTACCACTTGATCTTTTTTTAATATATTAAAATATATATTCTCACTATAAATTATTAATAATAATCTCATTATAAATGAATTTTTATTTTTATATTTTTTTTTTATATTTTTTTTATTTTGGATATTTTCTTTTGAATATATTTTCTTTATTTATTATATTATATATTAAAATTTTTTAAAAAAGATACCATTTTCCCCCGCTTATACAAATAAATAATGATCATTATCACTTTTTTTTATTTTTTTTTTTTCATTTTTTCATTTTTTTTATTTTCAAATTTTTTTTATTTTTTATTTTCAAATTTTTTTATTTTTTTAATTAAATTTATATAAATCTAATAATATATTAAAGATGGTAAATCATTCAGGGAATTAATAATAATCAAAAATAAATAAACTTTATATTAATTAATAGTTTTATATAAAATAGTTTCAATTCGGTAAAAAAGTCACAAATGCACATGATGAAGGTATTTGGTGTGTAAAATGGCAAGGTGATATCATTGCAACTGGTGGTATGGGACCTAAGGTTAAATCATGGCACGGTGTTTCAACTCCAGATTTCCTTAAGGAAAGAAAAGTATTTGATAAGCATATATTAGGTGTTACATCATTAGATATTGATGTTAGCAATAAATGTAAGTTTAAAATTTGAAAGATAAAGAGTCAAAATTAACATTAAATTAATATAATATTTATTTACTAATCAAATTTAATAAAGATCTTGCAACTGGTGGTTTAGATGGCACAATCCGTATATTTGATTTAAATACAAACACACTTTACAAAAGTTTAGATTCAGGTCCATGTAAGTATTGGCATAATAGATATAATAGTTATTATCATTTAATATTAATCAACAAAATTATAAAGTGGGATGTTTAAAGATCGGATTTTTAAATAATGCAGATAGATTAGTTAGTGTTTCAGAGTCTGGCAATATTACAATTTATTCAACTGAAAGTGGTGAAAAATTAAAAACTATTTCGAATCAAAATAAACAAATTTTAACAATGGCAATTGTAAGATATTTTTTTATATAATTATAGCTATTTAGTGGAAAATAGAGGATTTCAAAGATAACTAGATTTATAGGATGGTTGATATAGTTAACTAATTTTTGGATAAATAATGTTATTGTTTTTTATTATATGATTTTACAGAGCCCAAATAATGAACAAATAATAGTTGGAGGATTAGATGGTGTAGTATCATGTTATGAAGTAGAATCAGGTAGAAGAATTACAGAGATTAAGGCACATGGTGTTCCAGTTCGTTCACTTTCATTTTCATCAGATTCCAAAACTATATTTACAGGTGGAGAAGATTCACAAATCAGACTTCATGATCCAAATAGCAGCACTCCATATATCGCTTCATTAATGGGTCACTCATCATTTATTTTATCACTTGCTGCATCACGTGATGGTAATTTATTAGCAAGCTCAGGGTATGTAAAAGATTTAATCATATTTTTAAAAATATGATAGTAATGGTCATACTAATTTTATAATTCTTTTATTTTGGCTACTATTAGATCAATTGATAAAAAAGTTTGCATTTGGGATATTAAAACAAGAAAATTAGATTCAACATTTACAGCACACGCAGATCATGTTTGGGATTTAGCATGGTCACCAGATAGTACTAAACTTGTATCAGTATCAGATGATGGTTCATTACATTCTTATGCATTAAAACAATAAACAATTAAAACAATAAAAAAATAAATATTTAAAAAAAAAAAAAAACTTTAGGGTATTTTTTATTAAAGAGATAAAAAGAAATGGTTTTTATTTTTATTTTGATCTATTAATAGTTTAAATAAGGTAGCCATTTTAAGGTCATATTTGAAATAATAAAAACGATCATTATATCGGCTGCGCAGTGAGATAAAATTGATGCTAAAGGACCAACATATTTGGTTATATATAGAAACATTAATCCCCCAACAAATACCACTGTTGTTAAAAACATACTGAAGAAAATATTATAAAATACTGTTAAAACAACCTATATGTTTTGAAAATTGTTAGTATTATTTAAAATTTAATAATAATAGTAATAATAGTACATACAAAATGATAAAAGGAATAAAAAGCAGTTATAATAAATCTATTTAATTTTGTTGTGCCAAAGGTATTTAGTAAGAACATTCTCCAAAACCATTCCTCCATGATTGGGTTTATAACCGAAAAATAAATATAAAATATATATTCAGCAAAGAATGAATAGGATAACATTCCATAATCTTTTAATCTAGATACAACATTTGGTATGTACTAAAAAAAAAAAAAATTAGTATAGTTAAAATTAATAATATATGAAAATGTACATATAACTTACAAAAGCAAGCAGATAGTAGCATAACAAACCGAATGCTAAACCAGCTATCATTAATAAAAGACCTATAAATAGTTGGGGTAGTGAGAACAAAGACTTAAAAATCCTTTTAGGTAAGGACATTGATTTGATATCATCCTCCAATAAATTTCTTGAATGAATTTCGATTAAATGTTCGTCTTCGTTTATGTTATCAACAATGTCTCTATTGTATACTGGTTTTGGTGTTGGGTTATATATTGAGATGGTTGCATTGCTATTAATACTACTGCAATTACTTTCATTATCACTATTACAATAGTAAATATCATTACTATTGATACTGTCATCATTATTAATATTGTAATTTATAATGTTGTTTTCATCTTTAACAAATTTTGAATTTAAAAATAAATAAAATATTGGCCCTATTGTAATGGTTAAGTGAAAAACAACTATTGCTAAGTAAATATCTTTAATTATGTGAATACATATTGCCATTTCAATAGTCGGTAATATTAATAATAATATTAAAAAATAAAGTCTTTTGTCTGAAATTTTAAGAGGGTGGCCCTTTAAATCCCATTTCTTTAAAAAATGAATGATAAAAAATTAATATGACTTTATTTATAAACGAAATTTGTAATGTACATCGAAATACCTACCATAAACCTTTTATTATATTTTAATTTCGATGAACCAAAATCAATGGCTTTGTTAACAAACTCCATTCTTCAAATGCTGAGTTGATTTTAGCTAAAATGAAAACAAGTATATAATAGAAAAGTTGTATTGGAAAATAAATAAAAGATTGTTTGATAATATTTTATGCATTCATAATTAAACGGGTGATTAGAAATTTATATGTATATTTAAAATTGCGACGGTAATGCTTTATTATGTTTCACATTAAAATTAATTAATTTGGAAATAATATGTTATTGTTGCTTTGGCAATATACCTAAAAATTAAAAAAAAAACTAAAAAAAATATAAAAAAAAATTTATAAATTTATTTTTGGTCTGGGAAAAAAAAAAAAAAACTAAAAAACAAAAAAAAAGATATTTTTAATAAATTTCTTTGTGAAAAAAGAAAAAAAAATTGAAGATATATCCATTAATTATTTTATTTTTATTTTTATTTATATATTTGTGTAATGTACAAAATTAATTTATAGTGGCAGCGATTATTGTTTTTTAGATTCTGAAAGTAGTTTTTGAATAATTTGGTTCATTGTTGGTCTTTTCTTTGGTGAGTTATTTAAACAATCTTTAATTAGATTGGAAAGGAAGCTTGGACAACTGCTTGGAATTTTGGGTTTGGTTTTCTTTTCGCAAACAGTTTTAAACAATTCGGCAATAGAGTTGATTTCCATGTATGGTTCTTCACTTGTGGCCATTTCGAATAGGAGCATACCATAGCTATAAACATCTGCGGCAGAGGTATAGGTTTCACCTATTAAACATTCTGGAGCTTCCCACTTTGGAGTACCCGCAACAGCGGTCATATTGAAGTTTATATCTATTACTCTACTCATACCAAAATCAGCAACTTTAGCATTATTGTCTTTATCAACCAAGATATTTGCGGCTTTGATATCTCTATGAATAAAATGTAGGCCATGTAAATATTCCAAACCTTGAGCAACCGATAATGCATATTTAATAATTTGCTGAGTTGATAGTGGTTTGTTTTTATTGATAACATCTAAAAGAGTACCCTTGTGCATAAGTTCAGTAACGATCATAAAGGTTGAGCTGGCATTGGTTTTGGGTGCGATACACGCACCTTTTAATTTTAATAAATTGGGGTGATTGAGGAAGCCTAATATTGCAACTTCTTTTAAGAAATCTTCCAAACGGAATGAAAATGAGCCTTCATTAAAAATCTTTACCGCAACTTCTTTGCCCTTAAATATACCCCTACTAACGGTTGCCAATGCACCTTCACCTAAATATTCACATATGGTCAATTCACCTTCTTCAATTTGTTTGTGGGAATGAGCTTGATTAAATTTACAAATATCTAAAATTGGAGCCAAGGCGTTTTTATTTTTAACTTCTAATAAATATTCCGCTATAATATAATTAATAGAAAAAAAGATTGTTAGTTACATATGTTTTTAAATTAATAAAAAGATTAAATAAATATTTACATGATGAGATAGAAAGATTAATTAAAATTTGAGCAGATTGAGCTTTCATTTTTTCAGCATTTTTATTTGTTGCATCTACAATTGGTCTTTCTAATAATGAAATGAATAGTGAAATTGGAAACATTTCGACAAATTCTTTCTTTAAATCTTTTCTAATACCTTTCTTTTTGGGTCTTAATAATAAAGCTAAAAATGTTAAATATAAACTACCAAATTCGCATGAGTCATCTTTAAATGATAAATCCATAAATCCAAATAAAACATCTTTGTATTTAATAAATAGTTCATCTTTTTTAGGATCTATTAATAGATAATAAAAATCTAAAGTTAGTAAATTATTGTTTTAAAAATTAAAAATGATAAACTTACAAAATGGTAACAATAAATTTAAAATTTTGAAAACTTCTGGTATGTACGATAAATTATGGCTAATAATTGTGCTGTGAATTAAAATATTAAATAGTTGTACTAAACTTGACTTGTTGAAATCTTTAAGTTTCTCTGGGGTGATATGTTTTTTTAAATCTAAAAAGCCATCTGATAAAACTGAAACCAAAAGTTCGTCACCACAAGAGGCTACAGGTAAAATCAAGTGATAGTACCCAGAAACAATTTCCTCGGGGATCTTATCTAGTGATGAAATTAGTGATATTGGGCCTGGAAGGATATCTGATGGTTCAAATTGTAAATAGGATTTATCTGTTTTTATAAAGTGATTTGATTGTTGACCAATATTTAATACATTTGTTGAGTTTGTTGGGGAGAGTGATTTCTTTGAGAGTAAATACTCTATACCAGGAGATGAAATTGAACTAAGGGTTGGTGATTGATTTGATGGACTTGGTGTTGAGGCATTTGTTGGTGATGTTGCTCCATTGGTTCTTGATGAAACAATTGAAAAAAGAGTTGAGGAGTCTTTTATAAATTTCTCAACATCTTTTCTAACATTTTCCTCCAATTTAAATATGGCGGATTGGTTGCATGAATCTAAAAGTAAATATGTGATCTTATGGGTATGCTTTATAAATCTATGTGTAAATTCTTTGGGTAGTTTGCTGGTTCTATTTGGGGTAAGGTTTAAAAGTTGATCTATAAAATTATGTGCTTCCTTTAAACGCTTTAATGTAAGATATACTTGTTGGCTTGCTAACTCTTTATAAAGTTTTTGGGTAACTTCAAAGGATACCTCTAGTTGTGAAAGATCATTTTGGAAATTTGTTATTAAGTTTTCAATTTGTTGATCTTGTCTTAAAAGGTATTCATTATAAATTTTCTTTTCATTAGTTTCATTGTTTGAAAATAAGCTATATTCGTTTGGTTTTGGTTTTGCTTCTTTAATTGCTTTTATTTTTGAATTTATAATGTTTCTCATATTATTGATATATTGCTGAATACTTTCTAAATGCTTTACCGATTGAGTTAGTGATTCGGGGAACTGATAAGATGATTTAAAAATACTAAATAATACATTGACGGATTGTAGGGTTAATTCTGGTAAAGTATCATTAAATTTAGATTTTTCTGTGGTTGATTCCATTAATGATGACAGTAAATCTGAGTTTGAATTTTGTTTAGTTGGAAATATCGACTCTAAAGTTTTTCTTCTTGATGAGAGGGTACCATAAACATTGTGGTTGCTTCTTGTCGTGCTCGAGGTTGTTACATCATATTTGTTTGAAAGTGTGATGATCGATTTAGTTGGTGATGAACCAGTTGGTGATACTGAAAGTGAGGGTACAGAGTGTTTTGTAGATCTAAGTGTTTTTGGGTTTGCTGATGATGGGGATGAAGATGATAAAGAAATAGACGCATTGGAAAGTGGAGAAGAGGTTGATGACATTGATGCACTTGTTGGTCTGGTCTTAAATGCAAAGTAATATTCTTTTAAAGTATTAAATTGTTTTTGTAGTAAATAACTTTCTAAAGCTTTAGTTTTCTTGAAAATTGAAACCATATTAACAATATTATCCAGGATGAATTGAGGTGGTTGATATCCTTCAATGGTTGGGAATTGTTTAAAAATATTTAAAATAGCAGCCATGCACTCTTTCTCGGTTGATGGGGTATCGTCGAGATCCAAAGAAACCGGGAAAAGTTTATGGAGTTCTTTCTCTTCTGGTGTACTACTAGGTAAAGAGATGGTTTCTGATACATTGCCAGATGAAGTGGAAGGTGAAATGTTTGGGGAGTTGCTATTTGGTGATCTATTACCGGAGCCAGTTGAATAGTAGTTATCTGTTAAGTTTTTTGTTAATGGATCCACCAAAAGCTTATATATTAACTTTTCCATAATTGAGGTTTGCATAATTAGATTTGGTAGTGATACGAATGTACATTTTTCAAGATCTGGCACAAAAATTATAAAGCTTGCAATTGTATTTTGATTGTTTGGTACATTAAATGATTTGTATGGAATGACCCATTTTGAGATAAAAAAAATTAATGATAAAAAAAATTTATCCTCTGTATCTATTCTATGTTTAATATATTGCGCTGTATAGATACCAAAAGATTGAGGTTGAGTTGAAACTATTTTTGAAACTTGTTGCTTTAAAAATTTATGCTGATAGCTTTGATTATATAATGATTCTAAATATTTTTGTTCTGATAAATTATTATTTTGTATTGGTGATTGTGATTGTGCTACATTTGGTTGGGTGCGTGAATGTTGAAGTGATCCTGGTATACTGGTTGAAAATGGTGGTCTTGTTGAAACTGGTGGTGAGGTAGTGGGTTCATCATCGGAAATACTAATTGGTGTACCTGGAATAGAGTTCATTAATGATCTTGGTGGTGATAATGGGGTTTGTGTTGGTGAGAGTAGTGATGATTGAGGTGGAGTTATAGAACCATTTTGAGTTAAACCTAGTGATGTAGTGGGGGTTGAAAGGTAAGGTCTAGCACATGGAAAATCTTCATCTTTATATACACGGAAAATATTGATCCAGTCTTCGATCATTCCATTTAAAAAATCTTTACTGTTCATAATCGCTGGTAAAGAATCTTCACTTAGTGGCTTCAATATATTGTTTTGGTTCGCATATCTAATGGCAACACCTGATCTCCAAAAATCTGAATGAGTTGAACCATCACCTGAAAAATGAAATTTACCAACACCATTTGCTCTATTATCCAACCATTTACCAGAGTAGTAGTCCTGTTGTTTTAAATATTCAGCATCAGTTTGTTGTCTAACGATTTCTTCTCTTTTATTAAATTTTTCTTTAATTTTTCCAACAATTTTATCATCGAATCGTTGAGTTACTGTTAGTCTTGGTGAAAGATTATTTGGTGTAGTTGGTTTCTTAATTGGTGTGTTTGATTTCTGCTGTTGTTGTAGTGGATTTGGTGACGATGGTATTGGTTTACTTTTTACATTTTTTAATAGTACCATTGTGCCGTCGCCATCTCTTTTATCTAGATTCCATTGTCCTGTATAAATTGATTTTGAAAATATAAATGTACCGGTGCCATTTTTAATTTTATTTTCATTTAGTTCGCCTTTATAAAATCCATAATGGGAATGCATCTGTGAAAAATATATATCAATGTTAATATTTAAAATTATATTTGTATAGGTTTAAACATTAATATTTACCATGTGGGTATTTTTTATATCATTTTCGGAATCTTTACATGTTTTAAATAATACATCATAATTATAACTTGTTGGTCTTATTTGTTCTATAGAACCGTCGTTGTTATTATTTTGCTCCATTATTAAGTTATTATTATTTTATTTATATATACAAAAGTTATAAATGAAGTTATAACAAAATTATTTGTTTTTTTTTTTTTTTTTTTTTTTAAAAAAAGATGATTAAAAGTAGTTGTTGGAAAAAGTAATAAAATAAATAAATTAATTTAAATAAAAAATTTAAATTAATAAAATAAAAAAATAATATATAATTTTTGTTGTGTTATTGTTATTTTTGTATTGTTATTATTATATATTGTGCGCAGTATAAAAAAAAGTTTAATTGTGAAATTTTTAAAAAAAAATATTTATATTATTATATATAATTATTATTTTTTTTTTTTTGATGTGTTGGTGGGTGTGTTAGTGAAATTTTTGTATTGGGTGGGGGTATGTGTACCTCTTTCCTATATTGTAAAGCTATTATTTTTATAATTATTAAATATATACAAAAAAAAAAATATGTATCTCACAAAAACAAGACCTACACCACTCATTCACACACTCTACGATATATACATAAAGGAATTATATTTTTTGTATATAATTTTGAAATTATGAAGAAAGTGAGTGAACTATTGTGAGTGATAATAATTATGATTAAGTACACTAAAAATACAAAATTACAAAAATGGTCAAATCGCTGAATAAACTAGGTGTATATGTATTGTAGGTTTTGGTGTAGTTTGAGGTATATTATTATGTTGTACTATTGTAACCGATTTATCTATTGAGTTACTTTTATTTAAACTTAAAAATTTTTTAAACTCCAGGTTATAACAATTATACTTTTATTTAATTATTATTTATTTATTTATTTTTGAAACTGTATACGAAATTGAATATAAAGTATATATGATATTATTAAGTATTGAAAAATGGATTTATCAATGGTAATTATGATAATTAAAAATTAAAAAAATTTATTTTTTTAAATGAAAATTATAAAAATTTTAATTATTTTTGTGATTAAAAAATTTTTATTTGAAAAAAAAAAAAAAAAATTAATTTTTAAATTTTTTATTTTTAATATTTTTTAATTAAAAGAAATTTGGGTGATAACAAATCTTTTTTAAAATTATTTATATTTAGACATAACTATTATATATTTATTCTCAGTCTTTTTCAAAACTCACAATTGCTTTAAAAAACATTCAAAATATTTTTAAAAGAATAAAGATTAGTTAATTTTTATATTATTTATTATTTATTTATTTATTTATTTATTTATTTATTTAATTTATTTATTTATTTATTATATATTTATTTATTTGTAGTTTCTAAAAAAAAAAAAAACTTTTTTTATCTTTTTTTCTCTATAAAAAATAAATTAAAAGAACCACACATAAATCTAGATTGTTACCAAAAAAAGTCAACATTCCAAAAATAAAGCTATTATATATTTTAATTAAATTAATTCAAAAAATTTTATAAACCCACTCTATTTTTTTGTTCCCACTATCTGCACCTCATCATAATCACACACAATCAACACATAAACATCACACCAATAAAATATAACACATACAAGTACACACATAATTCCACACACACACACACACACAAAAGAAAATTATTGGTAATTTTTTTTTATTTTTTTTTAAACTATATTTTTTTAAAAATATTATTTTATTTTTGTTTTCTTTTTTTATTTTTTTTTTTTATTCTTTTTTTTTTTTTTAAACTATATAAACTACTAGGGGTAGTAACAAATAACACTTTCACACATAGACACAGATATATTATATCATTTTTCTCTTCAAATTTTTAAGTTTTATGCGTTAAAAAAAAAAAATTTTTAAATAATTTATTTTTTGTTGTTTTTTTTTTTTTTTATCTCAAATAATATAACTCACCATTTATATATTACGCATATATACCATCATTATCACATAATAATCATATTTCATATTAAAATAATAAATAAAAATTAAATTTCAAAAGAAAAATGTCAGTTTTTTCATTCGGTTTGGGAATTAATGGGGCATTAGGTCTTGGAAAATTAGAAAATGATTGTCAAACAACACCACAAAAAATCGATTATTTTACTGAAATTGACAAAAGAGTAAAGAAAATAGCATGTGGCTCATATCATACTGTTTTTGTAACAGGTAAATATAAAATAAATCATTATATTATTATAATTTTAATATTTTTATACTAAAAATCCTATTTAAATGTTTAGACGATGAACAACTATATATATGCGGCATAAGAAGGGATCCAAAACATGGAACAACCCTATTTGTAAATATTGATGAAAGCACAAATCCTAACAATCCGAACTATACCAACCCTAATGAGGCCATGGATGGTACAAATGGAGAAGAAAAAAAGCTCGGTGAAAGCCTCTCAAATTTAAATGTAAATAGCCAGAATGAAAATGGAATCTCAGAGCCAAATGAAATTATTGGTAGAGACAGAGGTAATAGCATTTCATTTAAAAGACCACCATTGGACAGAGGTATTCCCCATCACAGATCAACAAGAGCATTGATGCAAAGACCAGAAAGTCCACTACTCAATAAACTACTATCAACAAAAGTAGAAATGGAAATAAATACAAATACATCACAATCAAATTCAAATTCAGGTAGTGACGACGAAGATGAAAATGAAAATGAAAATGAAAATGAAAATGAAAATGGAAATGAAAATAAAAATGAAAATGAAAATGAAAATGGAAATGGAATTGGAAATGAAAATGATGGTCCAACACCAAATAATACTCTAAATGTTGATTGTGAAATTTCAAGATTGTCATTAAACTCTGTTGAAGCTGAAAATATCAAAAAAAATATAACTTTAATTAAAGAACAAGACGAGCAATTTAACAAAGAGCAAGAAGAACAAAAAGAATTTTCAGATGATTTAATGAAAGTAGAGATTAAAGTTGAAGATCTTTCAAATGACCCAAAATCTCCACAATTAAACAACAACACCAATACCAATAACAACAATAATAGCAATAATAACCAACAACAAATTATATCAACCCAAACATTAAATAACCAACAAATGGAAGAAATAAATGTTTTCTCTATACCAGTAAGAATTCCAACAAACTTTTTAGAAAACACACCATTAAATGTCATTAAACAAGTTTCATTAGGTAACTACCACATTGTAATTTTAACTGAAAGTGGTAATGTTTGGACATGGGGTTTAAATACAAATGGTCAACTTGGCTATGCTCAAGATGCAAACTCATTAAACGTACCAAGAATGGTAGAAATAAAATGTGTCAAAACTATAGCCACTGGAATAAGAAATACAGCTGCCTTGACTGAATGGGGAGAGCTATATATGTGGGGTATAAATGAACATGGTGAATTAGGTTTGGGTGATACGAATGATAGAAGGGTTCCAACACGTGTTCAAAGATTAAAAAATGAAATTGTTACAGTTATTGCATGTTCCTCAACCCACTCTGCATGTTATACCGAATCTGGAAAAATGTATTTATGGGGCCAATGTGATGAAGCTGGTAAAATTCAAACTATTCCCACAAGCATACCAATTCATAGTTATTTAGATAGAGAGATTAAAAACTCAAATGGTATTTATGGAGGTGGCGGTAAAATTAAACAATTAGCTTGTGGTGAATGGTGTATTGCTGCCCTTACCCAAATGGGTGAAGTTTTTATGTGGAATGTTGGAGGAGTACCTGCTCCACTTCGTCATGCCCTTGAAAACCATTCAGTTAGAAGTATAGTCATGGGTAATTTCCATTTGGTATGCTTAACAGATAGCGGAGAAGTAATTACAATTGGTAGAAATAAATCTGGACAATTGGGCCGTGGTGATGATGAAGCAGTACCAGGCATTGTTAAGCAACTATCATTTAGTGCAACTGGTGAAGGGCTTAGTGCCGATGAATTTGTAGTAGCTGTTCATGCAGGTGAATACCATTCAGTAGCTTTAGTTGAGAATACTCCAAAAACTAAAATAGCTTTACAACTTTTGAGAATGCAAAGAAATTATTTACGTCAATTAAATATTTTAAATAATATCTACTATAAATCACTAATGTCAATGGCATCACCATATGACCCAGCATTATTATCAATCAATAATAGCTTACCACCCCAACTAAAAGGTATAAGTGGGGGAATACCCGAAACCACCCAACAACAACAGCAACAACAGCAAAATGGTATTCAGCACCCAAATGGAAATGGTGCAAACGGTTCACCTATTTCAACTAGTCATTCAATATCATCACCTAACCTATTAAATGGTGGTACAATAAAATCAAGATCAACTAGCATTGCAACTATCAGAGGCCTATTTGGTATAAACAATATGTTACATCACTCACAATCAACTACATTCCAAGATGAAAATGGTATTGTAACTGAAGATGAAATTAAAGATGTATTTTCAGATGTTGAATCATTGTCCCGTCTTACTGAAAAGTTTTTAAATTCCTTGGATCAAAGAATGGATAATTGGGATCCACTTACAAAACAAGTGGGTGATATATTTTTAGACGAATCTCTATTGGCAGGCTATCGTATATATATCCCATATAGTGATAACTACAATACCTCATGCATGACCCTTTTCAACATCAGACGTCGTAGTGAAAGACTTTCAAATATTATCAAAGAGTGTGAAAAAAAGAGCAAGTCATATGGTATTCGATTGGATCAAGAATTTGTTAAGGAAATCGATTTGAAGAGTCTGCTACTTGCTCCACTTCAAAACATACCAAGAATCTATATCTTATTAAGAGAAATGGGAAGTGAAAATATTGGTAATATAAATCACAAAGATACAGACATCATTAACTTTGCTGCAACCAAATTCCAAGTTCTTTTAGAAAGAATGAACCAAAACTTCCAATTTGTAAATGCTGTAGAAATTCTTCATTGTTCATCCAATGAATACGGTAATCCACAAATTATGGGTGGCCATATAACTCAATTGGTCGACAAACTAACTCATCACAATATATCTGATCCCAACTTTAGAGATGTTTTCCTCTTAACTTTCCGTACATTTGTAACTCCCATTAGTCTATTAGAGCTACTAATTGAAGCATTCCATCGTCAAAAACACTTAAAGAGTAGTAACCGTGTAGTTAATGTTATTACATCATGGGTAGTCCACCACTTTTATGATTTCGAAAGGGATGAACTCTCGGAATTTACTCAAGACCCAAATCATAACCCACAAGCTCTATCAGAAAAGTTAGAACAATTTATTAACAATGAAGATATTGGTTTAGTATCCCAAATTAGAACACAATACTATGGATTTAGAGTAAGACTATCACAAAGCAATTTATTACAATCAAACAAATCTTCTTTAAATTTAGCAGAAAGTGATAATGGTAATAATAACAATAACAATAATAACAATAACAATAAAACAATTAATCATAACAACTCAATAATATCCTCACCAATTATTACCACAAATTTAAAAAACAATCCAGCCATATCAGCTGTACTCTCTCAAAATATAAATATATCATCATCATATAGAGGTGCAATTCAACCTTTACCACCAGCATCACCACTACCAACAAACTTTAATCTTTTAGATTTCCCACCAATCGAAGTAGCTCAAACATTAACATTGCTAGACCATCACTACTTTTCATTAATTGACAAAAGAGAATTTTTAGGTAAAAAATGGGATAAAGATAACTCACCAAATATTAAACAATCAACAATTCATTTCAATAGAACAAGTCAAGTTGTAATTACTGAAATATTAAAATCAAAAAACTCAAGGGCCAGATCATCAACTCTTTCATTCTTTATTAGTGTCGCATATTGTTGTTTAGAATTAAATAATTTATCGGGTACTGCATCTATTATTTATGGTCTTAATAATGCATCCATTCAACGTTTAAAGAAAACTTGGAGTAGACTCACAAAAGAAACCACCATTGCTTTTGAATACCTCGACAAAATTGTAACTCCAATGAAAAACTATATCTCTCTAAGACACTTAATGGCCACAATTCAACCACCATGTGTACCATTCTTAGGTACATATTTAAAAGACTTAACCTTTATTGAAGATGGTAATCCCTCAATTATTGGCGGTTTAATCAATTTTTATAAACAAAGAAAAATAGCTGAAGTAGTCTTCCAAATTCAACAATTCCAACAAGTAACTTACTCGACCATTCATTCAAACTCTTCAATTAGATCCTACTTGACAACTTCGGAAACATTTAACGATAAACAAGCCCAAAAAGTTTCAACTGATACTGAATAAAATAAATAAATAAAAAAAATTTAAATAAAATTAAATCTAAAATAATTAAAATAATTATGTAAAAAAATTATAATGTTTTAAAAATAAAAACATTTAAATCAGAACTAAACAAGTGTTGAAATTTATTTATTAATCTTAAAATAATCTAAAAGTGTTTGATCAAAAAATAAAAATAAAAATAAAAATAAAAATAAATAAAAAATAAAAAATAAAAAATAAAAAATAATAAAAAAAAAAAAATATCATGACAGCAAATGATTATATTCACACTTTTTTTTTTAATTTGTATTATTTTTATTTTTTTTTTATTTATTAAATCATATATATATTTTTAATTATATTTTTTTTTTTTTTGTTTTATTATCAATATTAATAACTTTCATTGTTCATATATAACTTTTTTTTTTTTTTTAAAAATAATTATTTAATTATCTTTTAAATTAGTTTTTTTTTTATTTTTTTTTATTTTTTTTATTTTATTTTATTTTTTTTTTTATTTTTTTTTTATTTTTTTTTATTTTTTTTTTCTAATCAACCAAATAAATTCAATATTTATTTATTATTCTTTATTTGTTATTTATAATGCTTTATTTTTTAATAAGGGTTCTCCAAACTGATCCATCAATTGCTTTTATTATAAAAACTAAAAGTCTCTTAAAGTCAAAAAACTGTATGTATCCATTGATATTAAAAAATAAATAAACCAAGAAATCCCAAAAAAAAAAAAAATTAAAATAAAATAAATAATAAGAAAAAAAAAATAAAAAAAATGTTTTTTTTTAAATTATTTTTTTAATTTTTTTTAATTTTTAATTTTTTTTTTAAATTATTTTTTTCAAAAACGCATTATTTTTTTTTTACTCACACTAATTTTTTATTTATATATACAAATACTTTGTTTTTGTTTTTTTTATTTATTATTTATAGAAAAAATAATAAATAAAATCTTTTCTTAAAATAACACTTCGCTTTAATTAATAATACTTTTTAAAAAAGAAAAAAAAAAAAGTTTTTTTTTTTTTTTTTTTTTTTAGACACACAAAATTATCAATTTATTCAATAAACGCTTCCCTAAAAAGAAGAAAGAATAGATTAACAAAATAAAATGAATGTATCATCAGTAGATTTGTTTGGAATTGGTTTTAACGAAATAGATTCATTTAATAAGACATTAAATGAAATGTTACAAGTCTGGAATAATCCAGCAGAACAACAGCAACAACAACAACACCAACACCAACACCAACAACTCCAACAACAACAACACCAAGATAATATGTCAAATATTTTAAATATGACCAGCAGAGGTTTACCTCGCTTCAATTTATTAAATACCAGTTCATCAGGTTTAAAAGATATAAATTTATCAGCCAGCACAAATTCTTTGATGATACCAGATATATTTATTAATAATAATAATAATAGTAGTAATAATGAACAACCAAAATTAAATAGTTCAACAAAAGGTTTCGATTTTATTACTAAAACAATAAATGAAATTTCAAATGAACAAAAAACCTATCAACCATTTGAAATAATACCAGTCAAAAATATTAATAATAATAACAATAGTAACAATAATAACATATCAGAATTTGGTGTTTTAAATACATCTTTTAGTTTGGATCCAAATAAAATTGAAGAGTTAAGATTAAATCCATCAGTTTTAGATCCATTTTTAACACTCCCATATAATACTGCCACTAGCACAACCAATAACAATAATAGTATCCAAAAAAAGTTAAACTCTGGTAATAATTTAACCGGTATTATTAGTACAACTGCACCTATTTCTGGACCAATTAGAGTCATCCAAACATTCGAAAAAGAAAGTGTTCCATCACCAACAACATTCAGTTTAAATAAAGAGGAATTAAATACCATAACTTCCGCTGAAATGAATGCTTATGTCAAGCAAGCCAGCATTGTTAAGGATCTCACCCAAACTGAAAAAAAGGAATTAAAAAGACAAAAGAGGCTAATCAAAAATAGAGAATCTGCTCATCTCTCCCGTCAAAGAAAAAGAGAACGTTTAACTGATCTTGAACACCGTGTTGAAGAATTAACCACTAACTCTGCTGATATTACCAAGACTCTTTCCGGTTTAGAAAATGAAAACCTCATCCTCAAAGCTGAAGTCAGCCAACTCTTTGAAGTAATCAACGATTCTCCAGTTTTATCAGCTTTATTCTATACACTTTATTCCCAAACCCACCAACAACAAAAAGAATCAATTGAAACTTATTAAAGCAATACTTTTTAATATTCTTTTTTCCCCTTCTCTTTGTACAAACTAAACCTTAAAAAAAAAAAAGAAAAAAAAAGAAAAAAAAAAAAAAGAAAAAAAAAAAAAAAAAGATTTTTTTTATTATTACAAATACAATTGTGTTATATATCTCATTAATATTTTTTTTTTATAAAAAAAAAAACATAAAAAAAAAATATAAATAAAGTTTAAATAAAGTTTAAATACTTAATTTCCCAAAAAAAAAACAGAAAAAAAAAATCTTCATTGTTATCAACTGGTAAAACCTCGAATTTTTTAATAATTTCGAGTTTTTTTATTTTTTGTTTTTTTTTTTAATATCTATTTCAAAAACTGGTTAACTCAATTTTTCAATATTTTCGAGTTTTATAATTTGTTTTTTTTTTGTTTTTTTTCATTTCCATAATTCTATAAAAATAAAAAATATTAATCATATTTTTTATTCAAATAAAACTAGTATCAAATGAAATTATTATTAACTTTATTATTATGCTTTTTTGGTTCAGCATTATCAAACCAATGTTTTATGAACGGTCTTTGGGGTTACACTACAACTTACCAAACTGTTGCAGTTGGTCTCAATACATTCCAAAATGGTGTTATTACACCTCAAACATTCACTGATTCAGGTCAAATTGTTGTAAATTATAGAGATAAAACAATGTACAATTCAATTTATTTTACTAATGATGCTGGTTCAACTTATATGCAAATTTTTACTTTTGGTCAAAATGTAAAAAATAATTAAATTAAAAGAAAAAAAAAAATCATATTAATTGTTTTATTTCTATTTCTATTTCATGTAGCAAACCCAATATATTTTACTTGATTCAAAATGGTAACTATTATTTATTAACTATTCATAACAAATAATTTTATATTAATTTCAAATTCAATTTAGTTACAGACAACCTGCAGGTCCATTCCCATCATATCTTCCAATGGTCCCAGTCGCAAATCCCAATAACTATACAGTTGGCGATACCCAAGTAGAACTCTGGCAACTAGTAGACCCAAATACTGACTATTATTCCCAAAAAATTATGGCTGTTAATGCTCGTACATGTGCTTTTATGACAACAACCACAAGAAATACAAACTCAAATGGTATGTCTAATTCTGTTTTCAGTAATTTCCAAACAGGTTTATATACCGTTCCATTACCATACCAATGCTATAACTCTTACTTAGTCGAAGAAGGTAAATTTAGCGATATCAAAGCAGGTTTAGGTTTATATTTATAAAATAATAAAATAATTTAAATTTTATTTTTAGAAAAATAAAAAATAATAAAAAAAAATAATAAAATTTTAAAAAAACTAAAAAAATAACCCAGTGTTTGTTTGAAATTTAAAATAAAATATATATCTACTTATAATATAAAAACACATATATAAATAATAAGATGTGAAGTTTAAGATAGGAAAAAACAAAAATAGTACATACTGTATTTAATTTAATAGAGTATGGAACACCTGGATTAATGAATGAATAGCAGATATATTTATAAAATCATTTATGATACCACCAATTCTTTCAACATTTTTTTATTCTTTCCATTTAAGTTTAATAATTTATTTATATAAATTTATTTTTTAATTTTTTTGTATATATTTTATATTTCCCCCCTCCCATTTTTTTGTATTTATTATATTAAAAATTATTGGCAATTTAACCCACCATTTTTGTTTTTTATATCATGTGTGTGTTAGGAGGACGTTATTAGCAAGGTAGGTAGTTTATAGCTATATTATTTATATATATATAGTAATTGTTTTTATATTTTTTAAACAGTTAAGATTCAAAATCTAATAGAACTAATGGTAACTAACAATATTAAATACTATTTTCTTTGTTTCTCAGTACATTAGTGCAAAGAGCGCTTGAATACAGTGTTTTTTGAATTGATATGGATACTTTGTAAGTTGGACAAATTTAATTTGTTTTTTTGTTTTTTAATTAAATTTAAGTTTAATAAATTTATAAGAAAAAACAAAACTATAAAAAGAAAGAATTTTTTTTTATTATATTCATCAATTCAAATATTTTAAATTAAAAGAAAAAAAAAAAAAAACTATAAATTTCAACTTAATAAAAAAAAAAAACTAGAAAAATGAAAATCGTAGCTGTTATCTGCTTCTTATTGTTAACCATTGCTTATTCATCTGCTCATGGATTCTATGGTTGTGGTGGTGTCTCTTGTCCATGGGGTAGCATCTCTTTAACCAAGTTTGGTGTCTGTGGTTGTATTGAAATTTATAAATGCCGTGATGTAAATATAATTACAATTTTAAATAATTTTAAATAATAAATATCCATACTAATTTTTTAATATAGGTTTCACTCACCACTAGAGTCATTGGAACCTGGGAACATGATGGTTGCTCTTACACTCAATACGATGTAACCATCACCAACAATATGGACGCTAATATTCAAAACATTTTTATCGGTACTGATGAAACCTTAAAATTACGTAGCTACGACTCATTATGGAACGCTAAAAGATGTAGCCCAGATGAATTAAGCTTACCAGACTACCAACCATCAATCAATGCTCATGCGTAAGTTTAATAATTTATAAATTAATAATCCCTATATTTTATAACTAACTTTTTAATTTTAAACCAATATCTACAGATCATACACCTTTGGTTTCATTCTTAGAGGTACTGTTCCAGCCAATCTCGCTATCTTAAGTGTTGTATATTAAATACAACTGCTTTAGACTAAATGTAGTCTCTATTTCTTTTAATAATGTAAAAAAGAATGTGTAACAAAAAAAATGTAAAAAAAATAAAAAAAATTTTAATAGAATTAGTTTAACCTTTATTTATTTATTGCTTTTTTTTTTTTTTTTTTTAATGATAAAGTCCAATTTTATCATACTCTATAGTTGATTTATTTTGATATTGCTTGTTCTGTGTAAACTTTTAAGGTGTTTTTACCATCAGAAATATTTGAATTTAATGGGATTAGTAACGCCACACCATCAATTTCTGCTTCATTTTTTGATGCACTAACCCAAACTGGTTTGGTTTGATTATTTATACTATATCTTGGATTCTCTAATGGGTTTATATTTAATACAGTTGCTGGGTTTTGATTTGCTAAATTTAAATTGTTTTTTGTATAAACATGAATTGTAAATTTTAAATTATTATTATTATTTTTGTTATTGTTATTATTACTATCGCTATTATTCAATTTCTTTTGTCTTTTTCTTGAGTTGAGCACTACTATTCCATCGGTATCTTCTGATTCGCCCATCTCCTCTTTTTTATTTTCTCCATCTTGGCTAGATTCCTCTATATTTCTATAGTTTGATGGGTCATAAAATGAATCTGATGACATTAATATTTTTAAAATAAATGCTTTAAAACTTGATTCCAATTGTGCAAGATTTGGTTTACTATTTTTATTCTGGTTATTATCATTGTCATTGATGTTATTATTATTTTTATTATTATTGTTATTATTATTATTATTATTTAGTATTTTTTTATTTAAATTCATATAAAAGTTTAAAGGACTACTGTCGCTGTAGCTGCATGTCACCCCACTTAAACTATCTCCATCATTATTATTATTATTATTATTGTTGTTGTTGTTGTTGTTGTTATTATTATTATTATTTAAATTGGATGAAATTTCGAAAAAAAAATTTTCTATTGGTTTATCAAATTCGTTTAATATTGTTAATGATATTTTTTCTATTGAATCTTTTAAAAATTGTGGTTTTAAACTATCTATAGAATTTGAAATGTATTTGTTAAGAGTATCGGATCTTGATAATGGTACGGGTATATCATATTTTATAACCCTGCTAAATAAACCTAAAGTGTTGTAATTAATATAATTGGTTTTTTTAATATGAATAATTGTAAATTTTTGTGATGATTTTAAAACGGTTTTTTTTTTTTTCTTTTTTTTTTTTGTTTTTTTTTTTTTGTTTTTTTTTTTTTTTTTTTAAAAATACCTACACGATGGATAAACTCCTCTGACATATAAGATGCAATGAAACGCTATTTCTAAAAATTCACTTATGCAATCATAAAAGTATTCATTCTCTTTTAACCCCATCTATATACACTACTAAACCTTTCCTCACAAAGAAAAAAAAAAACCTATAATTAGAGTATGTTATTAATGAGGTGTATAAAAAATAATTTGAAACTAATTTGTAAAAAAAAGAAAAAAGATAATTTGTTGAAAAAAAAATTAAAAAAAAAAAAATTTTAAAATAAATTAATTAATTTTAATTTTTTTAATATTTTTATTTTTTATTTTTGGGAATTTTTTTTATTTGTTTTTTGTTTCTTTGTTTGTGTGAAAAAAAAATATCCAATAATGTTGAAGCCACAGAATTTCTCAACTCTTCTCGTAATTTTTAAAAAAAAAAACCACCAAACTCTTTAATCTAGTGAATCTATCAATATGACCAATCACTTAATTAATTAAAAATATATAAAACACACACTTTTATGTGGGTGGTATCATTTTCATTGACAATCAACTCATCATAATACTATTTTGTTTTTTATTTTAAATTTATTTAATTATTTTTTTTATTTTTTTATTTTTTTTTCTATTTTTCAACATTCTTTGCAATTTTTTTATTTTTTTTATCTTTTTTAAATAAAGGAAATAATAATAAATGTTAATATTAATAAAAAATTAAAAAAAAGAAATCCTATTTCATTACATATTACATCATAAATAACAAAGAGAAATTGAAGATATTTTCGGTTTATTTTTATTTATATTTATCAAAACCTTTTTTTTTTTATAGTGAATATATATAATCACATTAAAACCTTTTTTTATTTTTTTTATATAGTATCAAAAAATAGAAAATATCATATATAACAATCCCGGTAAGTAAAGACAAAAAAAACTATATATATTATATTCATTTATAATTGTAAACAATGGTTTTTTTTTTTTTTTATTTTATTTTTTTTTTTTTTTTTTAATTTTTTTTTTTTTTTTCTTTTTTGATGGCCATTGTTGTGTCATTATACATCCACTTTTTTTTTTAAAAAAATGTGGATCTATAAAATCCAAATGACATTTTGGATAAAAACGCAATAAAATTCCAAATCAATCACCACCACTACGGAAAATTCCATATAATATATTTTTTATTATTTTTGTTGTTTATATTATAAAAATTAAAAAAAAAATAAATAAATAAAACCCACACTTTTTTTTTTTCCCTTATTTTAAACTAAAAAAAAAAATCCAACATTTACACTGAAATAAATAACTTTAAAAAATCATTAATAGATTACGCATTCTCATCTACCCACAAATTTCATACACATCAACCAATAACAATCTAATAACACGACTATTTCATTTTTATTTTTTTTATTTTACCAATAATTTAAAACAAAAAAATAAAATAAAA
>NW_003519725.1:20551-30651 GCF_000190715.1 Dictyostelium purpureum | reverse complement strand
ACAATTTATATTATTAGACATGGGTCAATCAACTTTTAATGTTGCATTTTTAGCAAATAATAGAGTTGACCCATTTTTATTTGATGCAAGATTAACAGAAATTGGTGAAGGTCAAGCAAGTGCATTGGCAGATAATGCAGAAATTCATCTACAAAATATTCAAGTCGTAATTACAACACCAATGACAAGAGCTTTGGATACTACCAGAAGAGGATTAAGCAAGCTAATTAAAAATAAAGGGATTAATTGTGTTGTATGTCCTTTGCATAGAGAAACATTGACTACAAGTGATGACAACGGTAGACCAATATCAATTGTTAAAACAGAGTTCCCAGAGTTTGACTTTAGCACTATTGAAGAGCGTTGGTGGTATCTTCCTGAAGAGATTAAATCAGACTTTACCATTGACCATGAAGAGTACTTTAAAAAGAGTCCATTCAAAGAACCAGAGGAAGTAATTGCTAAAAGAGTCCAAGATTTTAAAGAATACCTTCTAAGTAGACCAGAATCCCATATTGCTGTTGTTGGCCACTGTGACTTTTTCTATCATTTATTAGACAAAAAGCATCCACACATGAAAAATTGTCAAATTATCAAATTTATGATTGAAACTGGTGAAGTAACTTATTTAACCTAAATAAATAAAACTAAAAAATAAAAATATTAAAAAAAAAAAAAAAGTAAAAAAAAAGAGAATAAGAAAAATTTTAAAAAATTATATATTTAACATTTTAGTTATTTCTTTTGTTTTTTTTTTTTTTTTCCTAATAAATCTATTGTGTATCTACAGTGGGTTGTATGTGTGTGGTGTTTGGATGGTGATGGGTGTTTACACAAAAACAATGAAGATATAGAGTATTATTATATAAGCAAATAAATAAACAAATGGCTCCACTCTAAATATTTAATAGGAAACCGCTCTAATCCATCTTTGGGATTATTATTTTTAATTTTTTTAAATTTTTATTTTCTTTTTTTTTCTTTTTTTTTTTTAATTTTTTTTTTAATTTTTTTTTTCTTTTTTTTATTTTATTAAATTATTTTAGCAAAAAGCCATCACTATCATATGAAATATTATTACTTTATATTTTATAGTAAATGAATAAAGGATTTTTATATTTGATTGGTTTTGGTTTTGTTTTTGTGTTTATTAAAAGTGTGCGTGTGATTTTTAAATAATAATTGTTAATTTATTTATTTGTTTTTTTTTTTATTTATTCATGCATTTGATTTTTTTTTTTTTGGTGTGTTAAAATCTAAATTTAACATCTTTCTCATATATTAATTTGTATTTTTATAATTTTGTGTAATATTAATATTGTTTTTTTTTTTTCTTTTTTTTTTTTTTTTTTTTATTGTAACCCTTTATCACTTTGGTAGCAAAAATAACAAAAAGGAAAAAAAAAGGATAATTTTAAAATAACTATTTTTTTTTTTTTTATATAAGAAATAAATAAAAAATTATTATAAAAATTTTATTTTTTTATATTTTTATATTATAATAAAAAAAAAAATTATAAAAAATAATCAAAAAAAAAAAAAAATTAAACAGAAAAATAATAATAATAATAAATTTGTAAAGTAAAAAATAATAGTTGTAATAATTGTAATAGTAAATAATAAAAAATTATATATATATAATCCTAATATTAGTAATAATAAATAAAATAACAAATATAAAATGGTTGGTGGATTACCAAGTTCATCATTATGGAATATAGAATATGAAGATTTGTTATTTAAAGAATTAATTGGTAAAGGAAATTTTGGGTGTGTTCACAGAGGTAGTTATTTGGGTGTAGATGTAGCAATAAAAAAGATAACAATGTTTGATGATGCCGAGTATTGTAAATATACAGAAAGAGAAGTTAAAGCGTTAAGGTATATTAGACATCCATTGGTAGTTCATTTTTTTGGTGCATGTAGGCATGAAACAGGTTTTTATTTAATTACAGAGTTTATAGAAGGATTGGATTTAAGAAGATACCTCAAATCAACTCCAAAGGCACCAAGATGGATATCACGTGTCAACATTGCACTGGGTGTAGCTAAAACATTCCTATTTTTACACTCAAAGAATATATTGCATAGAGATTTAAAGTCAAAGAATATTTTATTGGATATCTCTAGAAATCAGATAAAGTTATGCGATTTTGGTTTTGCTCGTATTGGCAGTCAGTATAGCAGCGGCTCAGACAGTAGCTCTAGCGAAGAAGAATCAGATCCTGAAGTGGTGCAGACTGAAGGCCCTTATGCATTCAATGGTAATGGTAGAGCCGCTCATTATAGGTTACGAAGAATGTCCATTTGTGGTACACCAAGCTTCATGGCACCAGAGGTATTACTACAACAAAAATACGATTGGAGTATAGATGTTTTTTCCTTTGGCATTTTAATGTCTGAATTGATAACACTGAAAAGGCCAGGTAAAGACTATTGGGTTAGAAATGCAAACAATGGTTTCGATATTAACATAGAAGAATTAAATTCACATATACCTTCACCAAATGATTGTCCAGTGCAATTTTATGATCTCTGTTTAAAGTGTTGTTCATATAAAAATACAAATAGACCAAAGTTTTCAGATATTGTAAATATTTTAGAATCAATTAAAGATCAATTAGAATCATCAGAACAACCATTAAAAAAACAATCATCTTTTAATAATAGCAATAGTATAAATAATAATAATGGTAATAGTAATAATAATAATGGTAATAATAATAATTCTTGTATAGATATAGAAAAATTAAATATTAGTAATAATAGTATATGTGAAATTAGTGTTAGTAATAATAGTTATATGACAAATAAAAGTAGTAGTAGTAATTTATTGTCAACAAGTAGCGCTTATCAACCACAGCAACCATCACCATTACAACAATCGCAGTCATCACAACAGTTACATCAATCACAATCACAACAACAACAACAACAAAAATCAAAAATTGTTGGTAAATTATTAAGTTCAAATTTTGATTCTTGTGTAACTACAAACCCAATTTCAATATTTAAAGAAAGAAAGAGGCCACAATCATTTAATAAATTATTAAGAGTAAATACTGCAAATTTATTAAGTACTAGTCAACAACAACTACAGCCTTTACAACAATCACAATCACAGGCCCAGTTACAATTAGATGAATCAATACCATTACAACAATATGATAAAGAAGGTGTACTTAAATTAAATCAAACTCAATTCCCAAATGGTTGGAAGGAATTTGGTGTCGATTCAACAGTTCAAAAAGTTTGGGTAGTTTATCAATCAAATATTGTTAAAATGTAAGTTTGAAATTTACTTTAATTATATAAACTTTCTATACATATTAATTAAATATTTTATTATTATTATTATTATAGCAATCAATTATCTCAACAAACTCAAATAAATCAAAATAATAATTTAATTGAAATAATATGTTGTAATATTATAAAATTAAAAAAACATTCAATTACTATTGGTGTAATAGACTGCAATAATTTAGTAACAGGATGCTGTATTGTTAATGTGAAGCCATATATAAAAGAATATCCACATGTACCAAAATTATTTAAATTTAATCAACAAGAGCAACAACAAAAAGAATCAAATTTAATTACAAACAATTTAGAATTAGAAATTTTAATTAAACTACAAGCTAGAACAAGAGGTTGGTTGGTAAGAAGAAGATATAGAGTATTTCAATCGAACTGGAAGTTAAATAATAGCTCAACAAGCCAGGTTAATAAAAAAATATGGATTAAATTATTTTCACAGTTGATCGAAAATGAATTTACATACAAGAGACAATTAGATCAAGTATTAAAGTCATATTTATTACCAATTCAATCGAAATTTAGAATCAACAAGCCATTGTTAAACTATAAGGAGATTGGTTCAATTTTTTCAAATATAGAGTCATTAACAGAGATTCACAACGAATTGCTAAAGATTGTTTCAGAGATTTCAAGATCACCATTTTTTATTATGAATTTTGAAACTGAAAGAGATCAACCTCAAGAGAAAATATTGTTAAATAATAATGAAGAGTTTACAAATGTTTCGATCAATGCTAAAAATAGTTCAAATCAAATCAATTCGATAACTCAATTTATTGTAAAGAATATTTCACAGATAAAGAATCAATATGGTATCTATACGTTCAATTTCAAGTTTGCTACAAATATTTTGAATTGGTGTAAATTAAACCCAGATTTAACAATATTTTTGGAAGGTATAAGAAATCAATTAAACCAGCAATTCCCCGAAGAAGAGAATGATTTGTCATCACTTTTAAGTTTGCCAATTAATAAAATTCAAAAGTATCTATCAGTATTTGAAAAGTTGGCACAAATTACACCAATTACTCACTCTGAATATAAAGATATTAAGACAGCTTATACTTTAATAAAAGAAACAAGCAACTATATTCAAACTCAGTTGGAAATGTCATTCGAACATAGTCATATCATGAGTATGGATATCATGCTTCAAAGAAAAGATAATGTTTCCTTGATCCAAAGCGGTAGATGGTTCGTCAAACAGGGTTTATTAGAATCTTTGAATAAAAATAACAAACAATATTATTTGTTTTTATTATCAGATATTTGTTTAATAACTAAACCAATTAAATCAAAATCAAACAGTGAATCAAAGCATAATCATCACCATCATCACCATAATAGAGAATTCAATTTAACCACATCAAATAATAACCTCAGTAACTATAGGAATAAGAGTAATAATAATAATAAAGAAGATTTGGCAAATAGTATAAATACAGGTTTAGCTACCTCAACCGCAACAAATAAAGAGGTATTGGTGAATAAAAAGTATTTCTATAGATTAAGAAAAACTTTAAGTTTACACGATGTTTCAATGAAAATTAATCCAGATTCGCCAAATAGTGTATTATTCTTCATCCCAAACAAGGTTTATAAATGGAGTCTACCAACCGAGGAAGAGGCTAGAGATTGGGTAAATGACTTTGGAAGAACCACAATTCTTATTTATCGTAATCAATCAACTAATGGTGCTTCAGATCAAAATGAAATGAATCAAATCCATCATATTAATAATCAAACATTACCATCAGCAAGTGAAGCTAAAGAAAAAGGTTTTATAAAAAGATTTAGATTAAGTTTTAGTGCCGGTACTGATAGAAAACCAACATTGTATCAAATTCATTCTTCATCTTCATTGACATCAGAAACGACCAGTATTAATAGTGGTGGTATTTCAAGTAATAATAATTCACCAAATACCCCAATTAAATCAGTATTATCATCTCCATCAATAAATTATACACCACTAAATAATAATGAAAATAATGAAAATCAACAAACAAATCAAGATTTCCAATTTGCAGTACCAACAGCTCCTGCTGATAAGAAAAAGAAGAGAAATAGCTTTTCAAGTAAATTAAAAAGATTAAGCGTTACATTTGGGGAAAATAAAAAAAATAAAGAACATTCAAGAGAATAAGAAATTTTTATAGCAATAATGTTAATTTAATAAATTTTATTTTTCAACATGTAATAAATTTTTTTTTTTTTTTTTTTTTTTTTGTAATGATCAAGTTTTATAACGATAACGATAATTTTTGCTAATAATAAGGCAGTTTAATTTTATTTTGTATTTTAGTAAATTAATTTGATTGTTTATTAATGATTTTTATCTGTTTAATAGATAATAAATAAAAAAAAGAAAAAGAAAATAGTTTTTGTAAATTTTTTAATATAAACTGGATGTGGTTTTTTTAATTGTTTTTAACTGATAGCTTGTTCATTTTTTACTTTCTTTTCTTAATTAAGAGTAAAACAAGTATCATAAATATAATTTTGAGTTTTATAAAATAAAATATTATACATAATAATAAACAAATAAGTTACAAAAATTAACAAAATTTTGTTAATTTTAATTATTATATTTGATCTAATATAGGGTTTATTTTTAATGAATAATTTTTTAATATTAAAATATATTCTGTAAATTGTTTTTGAATGGAGGAGAATTAGTTCTAAAAACGAACTGCAATTTTCTTAATATTTGAATGTAAAAATTTTGATTATTGGTTGAATAGTACTTATTATATCCTAATTATATATTAATATTGAAGGTAATAAATTTTTGTAACAATTTTCATATTATTCAATGTTGGACGATCCAAAGAATTGTAGCGGAGGTGGCGGGGAATAATGAGCTTTAAAATGAGAAACCTAATGGGACCCAAAACTATAGACCCTTTCTAAAAGTAGCTGAAATTGGAATATCTAAGTGGTGTTGGTGGTGAAACGACGGTGAGCTTAAAAACAACAACATTTTCAAAATGATTTAAATACTTTAATAATTCTTTTTCTTTTTTTATATTGCATTATCTATATTTTTCAACAGTAAAAACCTCTAGTTAAGATGAAATTTATTGAAATCAGCTATAAGGATTTCTAATTCTTCTTCGAAAGTATTTTCCCTTTTTTCAACAACATATTCTAATAGAAGGATACTTTCTGGGATCTCGGCATTTTCTTCTAATAAGAAACCAAGACCATATTCATCATCGCAATTGGCTTTTTTCGTTTCTCTAAGTTGACTCTTTCCATTATCTTTTTCTTCCTCTACATCTTCGACTTCATTATTATCAAAGCTAGTTGTTTTATAAATAATTATTGAGCTACTCTCTTGAAGATTTTTTTCTATTTTGGCATTGCCATCTGATGATTGTTCTGAATATTGAGTCTCTTCACTTTCTGGTTTTACTGGAAATTCGATTAATAAATAGCAAACCTCTGGTGATAAGCCGACTTCAATTGATTCTTGACTTTTACCAAAATCTTTTTCATATGGAACTATTTGATAATGATTAACAAAATCTTCACTTTCTCCAATAGTTGTATTGGCAAATTTTTCATTGAAAAATGAATCGTGTAAGCCGTTGGCTATGACAGCATTACCTTTACATTCTTCACTGAAATTTTGTGAAGCTTCACTTTCTTCATCCATATCTTTTGGAATTGTTTCTTCATCCATATCTTTTGGAATTGTTTCTTCATCGGAGTCTCCATAGCTTTGGTCTTCATATTTGTTATATTTATGTCCAGATATTTCTTTGATAATGAATCTACCATATTCATCGTTGTATTCTAAAAATACAAGATTTTCATTATTGTTTTCTTCAAATAATTCGACTTTATTAACTTTTACATTTTGGTAGACTGGACTTTTACTTCTTTCCATTGGGCTATCTTGACTACCACCTTCAACGTCTGATAGATTAGAAAATCCTTCATTATCTGATAATGTGCTACATCTTTCGATTTCTGATAGGGTACTATATCCTTCATTTTCTGATAATGTGCTACATCTTTCGATTTCTGATAGGCTCTTATATCCTTCATTATCTGAGGAATCACTATATCCCCCAGTGTCTGAGGTATCACAAGATTCTTCTTTTCTTGAGAAATTACTAAATTCATTGTTGTCGAAGAAATCGTCCTCAGAATTATAACCATTGTCGTTAAGGTGAACGTGAACGTGAAAATGAGCGTGAAGGTGAACGTGATTGTGAACGTGAGTTTGAGAATAACCATATGTATATTCTGATTCTTTAAATTCTTCAGTGTTTACCTTGTCAATAACATCTTTAACAATATTTATTGATTGTAATTCTAGTGATGATGAAGAAGATGTTGATGGTGATGATGGTGGTAAAGAAAAAGAAGATACGGAAGATACTAGAGATGATGGTGAAGAAGAGGAGGGAGAAGAAGTGGAATGAGAAGAAGAGGAAGTAGGTGTTGAATTTTCTAAGGAGTCCAAATTTATGGAAGCACTAGCTTCAATATTATTATTAATTTGTTGTTGTTGTTGTTGTTGTTGTTGTTGTTGTTGTTGTTGTTGTTGTTGTTGCTTTAAAATATTTTTTATTTTTCTGCACTCAATTACTATTGATAATAAGGAAAATAAAGATAAAATTTGTATAGCATAATTTAAAAAGGAAATAATTGGGGATTCCATTTTTAAATTATTTTATTATTATTATTATGATTGTATTAAATTATTTATTATTATTATTATTATTATGATTTGGTATTAAATAATTTATTTTTATAAAATATATAATTATTGTTAATATGTAATAAAAAAATATTATGATATGAATATAAAAATGAAATTTTGTGAAAAGAAAAAAAAAAAAAAAATTTTTCAAAAAGGAAAAAATTTAAAAAAATAAATTAAAAATTTATAAAAATTATAAAAATTAAAAAATAAATGCGAGTTGATTATCCAAAAATGGTTCATAAAGATTGTGTATATCATGATTATTTTTAAAATAATTATTTTTTAAATTTATTCAAAAAAAAGCAATACAATAATATCTTTAATAAAAAATGAACTCCGAATTAATAATAAATTATTAGTTATATTTTATTAAAATTGATTGATATGTGCAAAAAAAATAAATAAAAAAAATAATATAAAATAAAATAAAATTTATTAAAAAAAAAAAAAAAAATTATGGAACATAAAAATACTATTTGTGATTATTTATTAAATTTTTTTTTAATATTTATTTATATTATATATTTTGTTTAATTTATATATACGTTATCATATGATGCTTTATAAATTTAAAAAATAATTATATGTATTTTAAAAATAACTACATCTCTATAAAAATAATATTATAGTAGTTTCAGTTTAATTTTTTTATTCTTTTTTTTTTTTAAATAAAGAAATGTGTTTTTTTTTTTATATTTTTTTTTTCAATAATATTATATAAATATGGTTAATTATTTTAAAATTAACCACACATACTGTCTGTTTATAGATCAACTATAGTAGTGCATTTTATTTGTTATTTTAATAAATGGGTAAATTATATCACCAAAATCATAATTTTAATTTTTTTAATTTTTTATTTTTTATGACAAATATTAAATGCTATCAATCGGGTAGAAACAAGAGCAACAATGATAGATCTCAAATGGTTATAGATGAAGAACATATAAAGAAAATAGCGACTTTTCTTGGACCATAGTTTTAGAACTCTATAAAAAATACTATTAAAGGTGAAATTGGATTTTATTATAGAAGTTTTTTAAATTTATTAGGTCAATTTCAATATTATAGAACTATAGTTAAACTTAGTGACATCAACATCTAATATTCTATTATACTCGTTATTCTATTAATTAATTATCTTTTTATAAAATAAAATAAAATAAAGTTAAAAAAATAAAAAATTATAGTTTTATTAAGTGATGAATCCTTTTCTTTTTCTTTTTCTTTTATTTTTCCTAAAAATAATTTAAATATAAGTAAATCTTATTTCAATTATTCATTATGATTTTATATCTGTTAAAATAAAATTATATTTAGTTTTTTTTTTAAATAATGTTATAAAAAAATATAAACCTGCCCCCAAAAAAAAAATTTAAAAAAGATTAATTTATAAGAAACAAAGAAATAAGCTATTAAAAGGTAATATATAAAACAAAAACAAAAACAAAAGCAATATATAATCTTTAAGATATCTATTTCTTTAAATAACTAATCTTATTTTTATATATATAAACAGCAATAGTATATTGTTTTCTTATAAAACCAAAACATTTATTCTCAATTTTAAAGGATCATAAAATAAATAAATAAAGAAATAAATAAAGAAATAAAGTGGATGTATTAAACTACTAGTTCCTGGTGTATAATTAGTTTTATTATTTGAATCTAAAATAATTAATTTTTATTTATATTTCTTTTAAAAAATTTGAATCCAAAATTTTAAAAGTTATATTTTTTATATTATTATTATTATTATTTCTTTCTTTGTTGATAAGTTCTACTAAATTGTCTAAAATTTCTGATGATGATTTTGGAAATATAATTGAACGTAATGATGATTTATTATTTTTAAAGAAATTTGAAAGTGCATTTACCAAAACCTCATTTTCATCGTAATCTTCGATATAATGAGTATCCCAACCAACTCTTAAAGTGGTAATATTATGATTTTCATTGCAATGTAAAAGGAAGGCTTCGAAAGAGTCGAAACTGCATATTAATGTTGTAATATTTGGTACTTGGATGAGTGGTGATAGTTTTTCCGAGGTGCTTACAT
>NW_003519725.1:0-20451 GCF_000190715.1 Dictyostelium purpureum | reverse complement strand
GATTTCTAATAACTCTGCACCAATTTACTTGTGTCTTCATCGCCTAATCTAGCAGTGAATGATTTGATTGCTGGGGATTTTGAATTTATTACTTTTTCAACGAAATTATGGGGTGTATAGTGGTAGTTAAATTTAATATTTTCTACTTTACTACAACAATTTGCTAAAATACCATCCAATTTCTCTAAATTCATATCCATATCACTAGTTCTTGTTGATATTGAGATTTTCTTTGCATCTGGATATCTTGATAAAAATTTAAAAGAAAATTCAAACTCATAGTATTCATCTTCATCTTCGACCAATTCTAATTCGGCAGCGTCTGAGCATGGGAGGTCTTCTAGGTCCCATAATAAATGTAAACCCCTGAATTCATAAAATTGGTCGCATGTTGGATTAATTTCCATAAAATTAATATGAACACTATTAAAAATAACTTTTTTTAATTGTCCACATTGTTCTAAAAGTTCACTCTTGATCTTTTTAAGGCTTTTATTTGAATAACCTTTAGAAATGTAATGAAAACTTTCCAACTCTTTATACTTTATTAAAAATAGTTCATAGTTGTTATTTTCTTTTGATTTCTTTATTGACTTTATTAGATCATTTGGATCAAGTTTGATGATATGTTTATGAGTTATTAAATTTTGAATGATTTGAAATGATTGCTTTGAAATTAAACTTAGTTCTAATATTCTACTATAAGAATTATTATATGATAGATATGGTAATATTTCATTAAAAATTAATGAATTTAATTTTGTATTTATTTCCATAGTACTTTATAGTTTATTAAAAAAATATATTTATGTGGGTTTGTGAAAATGAAAATTAAAAATTAAAAAAAATTAAAAAAAAAAAAAAAAAAAAAAAAACGATAAATTAAAAAAAAAAAAAAAAATGGAGGTAAATATAAAATGTATAATTGCTTTAATGAATTTTTTTACAATTTAAATAAGTTTGATTTATTTACTTTAAATTTCTTTTTTCTTTTTAATAATAAAAAATAATTATAATAACTTTGGAACCAAAAAATTATTTTCAAAATAAAATTTTTATTTTATTTAATTTTATTTAATTTTTTTTATAATTTTAAATTAATTTAAAACCAGAGATCAAATATTCAAATATTAAATTTTAGGTTAAGGTAGGTTAATCTATAATATTATATATCAATTAATGGTGTATGTTATTTTTTTTTTTTTTAAAAGCGAAGATTTTTCTATCAATAAATTTATTGAGTGATGACCTAGTTCATTACAGTTTAAATTACCCAACATGTGAAATCACATGGAAGAAAAATTAATGGGTAAAAATATATGCGCATGCTGGGAATCGAACCCAGTGGCACGGATGCGAACTAATTAGTTTTAAGTAATTCTCAGCTTAAAAAGACTAGTGAAATAGCCATACAAGTCAAAAATTCGTTGTTAGCAATTAATACATAAAAGACTCTATTAAGATTGATTGCTCATTCCTAATAATTTAAAAAATAATAGAATCAGAAGATTTTTATTTAAAATTTTATTATTTTTTTTTTTTGTTTTTTGCTTCCACTTAAATTTTAATGACCCAAATCATAAAAGATAATCTAAAATAAATAAAAAATAAATAGTTTCTATTGTATTATAAAATTAAAAACTAAAATAAAAGTTTTTTTTTTTTTTATTGTTTTATTTTTTTTTTTAAATTATTTTTTTTAAATAATTATTGATTGGATTTGAGGTGAAGTTTTAATGGTGAAGTATTAATATTTATATTAGTGTGGAAGAATCATTTTTTAAATAATGAAGAGGTGTTTTCTGAATTTAATTTTCTTCCAGTGGCATTAAAATAATTTTTTGTTGGCAATGACTAAAGAGTTTGATGATTGCTTAAATGGAGAGCTTGATAAAATCAATGACTCGTCTTTAAAGCTATTATTTAGTTAAAATTTGTTGATTGCTTTGAGCAGTGGTACTTGAACTATAGCCTGGATATCTTCTGAATTATTCAATGGGATGATTGGTGAACTATTATTTATGATTGGTGAACTATTATTTGTAAAGTTGATTTTTGTTGTTTGCTTATCATCAAGATCGACTTTATCAACAGAAGCAAGAGTATTCGATAACCTTTGGGGTGAGATATAATTGCTTTCTATTGTTTTAGTATTTGAACCAATTGATGATAAATTGTTTTTTCCGTCTGTAGAATGATCGATTTTAAGTTTGAATCATCCATTTTTATATTTTTATTTTTGTTTTTAATTTACAAGTTCTCTACTCTAGAAGATGGTTTGGTAAGTGAAGTTGGTAGAACTGCAGAAATATACTTATATCTCCAAGCTGGTAATGGAGGTAAATGTGGTGGAGGTACCAATGGTGAAGTGTTGTTATTTTTATTATATGGATAGGATGGTGTTGAAGTATTTGATGATGATGATGATGATGATAGATAACTAGTTGTGGATTTATTTGAATTATTAGATTTTACTTGAGCACTACTACTATTACTACTACCACATCTAAAAAATCTTAAAATACGAGCACCCAACTTTTCAGATTTTTTTGATTTAACTCCTTCGAGGTCATTTTTTATACCTTCATTGTGTAATGTTTGGTTTTGATTATTGATTGGTAATTTGGATTGATTCTCTTGATTAATTGAAATATTATTTTCTAAACCAAAAATATGATGGCCTCTGAGGGAGTTTAATTTTAAGCTTTCAATTTCTGAATTGAGTTGAGTATTTTCATTATCTAATTGAATTTTTAATGTGGTCATTTGGTCAAGTTTTGTTTGGATTACTTTTTTCTCTTCATCATTTCCACCTGGTTTATTGGATCCTTTCAAACGATCAGTGAGTATAGCATTACGAGCTTGATATTCCTCTAAAATAAATTCTAAATCAATAACCTCTTTACATTTATTTTCGAGATCTCTTAAGAGGCATGCTTTGAGGGTACTATAATTTCTTTGGCTTTCTAATAATTTATTTATTTCTAAATCTTTCTCCATTTCTAAATTCTCCTTTGTATTTATATAACATTTAAATTCATGTTCTATCTCTTTGATTCTCTCTTTGAGTGCTTGATTTTCGGCTTCTAAAGCTTTTTGGTATATTTGAGCTGTGGTATTTGCTCTATTACCACTAATATCTTCTAAAGCAATCAAAGAGATGCTTGGTGAGCTATTATTTGTAGTGTTGGTTGTTGTTGTTTTTTTATCACCAAGCTCGACTTTATTAATGGAGGTAAGAGTATTATTATCTTCATTATTTAAATTTACCTCTAACTCTTGTGGTAAGGATAAAACGGATGAATCCTATTATAAAAATGGTATATATTAGTATTTAAATAATTAATTTTTTTTATTACTATTGTTACGTACAGATACTAAGGATGATACTAAAAAGGTTTCATCAGGAAGTAACTCTTTTTTAAGTACACAATCATGGACAAATTCTTTAACCAAAATTGGGATGCCCAAAGAAAGAGCTTGTTCAACTTTTTGGGTCTTCTCTAAATAGCCTTCTTTTGTGGAGATTAAATGTGTGGCCTTTAATAAAAATTAGTATTATTTTTAAATTTTAATATAAAATAAACAAGTTATATAATTACCTTTGTGCATGAGTAGCAGCTTTTGCCTCCATTCTTTTTAATAATTTTTATTAACTCGGTTTTTCTTTTGAGATTAATGGTTTTATCGAAAACAAAAGCCAAATTTTCGAAAATATTTGAATTTAAATGATCTTCATCTTGATTATTATTATTATTATTATTATTATTATTATTTTTGGAGTTGAGCATTTTTTATTGTATACTATTAAAATAGAAAAGATATTTAAAAGGAAATATAGGAATATTTAAATGATAAAGGGTTATAAAAAATATAAGCTGTAAAAAAATATTATGTGATTATAATTTTGAAAGCTATTATTTTTTTATGAATTAAAAAAAAAAAACTTTTTTGTTGTTAATTTTCTTTAAATAAAAAAATAAATAAAATATAATTTTTAAAAAAAAAAAATGTAGAACTGTTTTAAAATATTTTTTAGAAATAATAATTTTTTTTTAAATTATTAAGTTGTATTTCATTTTTATATTTATTTAAAATTGAACACTTTAATTAAATCTAATATTTTAAAAAATTTTTTTTTAAATTCTCTAAAGAATGATATATTATACACCAAAGTAACTTTTCCATTTCTAAAAAGTATCAATAAAAAAAAATAAAAAAAATAAAAAAAAATAAGTTGTAATAATAAAAATAAATAAATAATATAGATTTGATATTGTATTAAAAAATGTCTTAATGATGTTAAAGTTTTGATTAAAATAATTATATTACAATGAAAATTTTTATTAATTTTTTAATTTAAATAATTATTGATTATTTAAATTTTTTTTTTTTTATTATAAATTTAATTATTTTTGAATATATTAAAATAACTTATAATTTTAAATATGTATTATTAAAAAAATTTAAATCATCTTGTTGTTATAAGTTATTTCTTCATATGAATTATCTTTCACAAATTTACCAATGTATAAAAAAAATTTTATTATTCATTTCAATGAAAAACAAATTATAATAAAAAGATAAAAACTATTATAAAATGACAGTTATTAGTAAATATTAGTAAAACCATAAATATATTATAAAAGTATATAGATTATTATTAACATTTAATTTTTACTTTATTTTTATTATATTTTATAGAATCTATTTCATCAATGAATCCAGTTAACGGTGCCTCATCAATCCATGTTTTAATCCATGCAGTAGTGGTAACAGTAGCATTATCAATATTGATATCGATATTGGTCATCGTCATAGAAGATACTGTTAAATTTACTCTAAATAAATTATATTTATATTACCTTTAACTGATTCGAGAAAATATATTTATATTTTATCTGTGAAAAAAAAATAAAAAGAAAATAACGCTTATAAAAAAATTATATTTAATTTTATTTTATTTCTTTGTATTTTTAAATTATTTATTTATATTTTTTTATTTTTTTTATTTTAGTTTACTGAATTTATTAGTTCTGTTTTCGAAGATGGTTTGGTAAGTGAAATTGGTAGAACTGCATATATATATTTATATCTCCAAATAGTAATGGAGGTAAATGTGGTGGATGTGCCAATTGTGAGATGTTGTTATTTGATGATGGTGATTTTTTTTTTAAATAATAAGTTCCAAATTGATGATGAGCTATTTTTTGAATTTAATGTTTGGTTTGGTTTAATTCGAACACCAATGGCATTGTTATTATTGGCACTAACTAAAGAATTTGGTGATTAGCTATTTTAAATGATTAATTGCTAATTTAGATTGCTTCTCTTGATAAGTCTATATTATCTATATATTTATTTATTTATTTATTTATTTATCTTAAAATATTTAACTTTTCTTCCATTCTTTGTCTTATCTCCTCTTCGATATTTTCAATTTTAAATTTTAATTGTGTATTTACATTTCTAACTGTTTCATAATGAACCTTTTGAGTCGGTAATCTAATTTTCTATTAATTGTTTGATTTCTAAATCTTTTTCCATAAAGTCCCTTTTGCATTTCTATAACTTTCAAATTCATGTTCAGTCTCTTTGATTCTATCACCATTGATTTCTTCTGAAGTATTCAATGGGATGATTGGTGAACTATTAGCACCTGCATTTGAACTACCAACATTAGATTTTGATGAATATGATGCTACCACTTTTAATGGATTTCTGTTTTCTCTTCGCATTCATCAGTTTGCTTAGAAACCAATGCTGTTGGAACCCCTCTATCAGTACGGGAACTCAGTGAAACTTCTGATATACCAACTGAAGTATCATGACCAGTGTTGAAAGATTGTTTACTGAATTTATCTTGAAGAATTGTAATCTCTGTGATTATCAGATTGAAGACCTTCTAATTCTAATTGTTCTAAAAGTTCCAATAAAGAGATAAACTGCTAGCTGATGATGTTTGGGTGTGACTGTTATTTCTTAATGAGAACTGCCTTTGGTTTGGCACTATATTGATTTTTAACTATTAATTATTATAAAATGTTTTAATATTAGCTTTCTTAAAGGCTTCTAATAACTGAGGACTGATTATTGATATTTAAATTTATATTTGATTGATTTTTTGAATTATTTTATTGATTGCTAAAATCCTGTTTTGATGATGGTTCAGAACCTAATACTGAAAAGATTAAAATTATTATTAATTGGATGTACTATAGTTTACATTATTAAAATTATTTGTGTATTTGTTTGTTTGTTGTGATTGAAAAAAAAAATAAAAAAAAAAAAATAAAAAAAAAAATAAAAAAAAAAAATTATTTTTAGATTTTTAAAAATAAATTATTTTAAAAATTTAAAATGGCTATGATAACGAGTTGATATTTACTAAAAATTGGGGGTATATTTTTGAAAGAACCACAGACAACACCCAAAGACAGCTTATAATGAATATGAAATAAGAAAACAATTAAATCAGGTATTATTCCCCTACTGTGATAACGATAATTGGTAAAAACTGAAGATAATCATAATTTTTCAATCACTATTAAAAGCTTAACAAACACTAATATTTATTAACTCTAAAATAATAGAAATGATATTAAGTTTAATTAACAATTGAAAATTTTAATTTAGTTAATATTTATTGATAAAAGAGGTATTTTTTAATGAATTTGAATAAATTAATTAATATTATAAAAAAGATCCTATTCCGAGATATACAAAGTTAAATTACCAAGGATTGAAATGTACAAGAAAGAATTTATAAATAAAGATTACCTATCAGAGTTAATAAATTATTAAAAATAAATTTTTTTTAGTTTTTAAAAAAATAAATGTTAATTTTAAATGAATTTATTATTTTTTTAAAATATTAATAAGACAGAGTTTTTGACAATATCAACTCTTGAAATGTTGGCCCATTCTCTTAACAAGACACATTGTTCTATTCTATCCCACCCCAAACTTAATCGGTTGTCTGTAAATAACAACTTAGCACCAGAAAAGGTTCTTTCTTTTAACAAATGAAGAAGCAACTGAAAATAAATTGGAATATACAATACCTTTTTCTTTTCAATATATTATTGAATCTTTCTTTAATCTAAACTTTCTTTTAAATACTTTTGAATTTCCTTAAACTTCACTTCATCCTCAATTTTGTCAAATAAAAAAATTAAAAGTAAATAAAAAAATTAATTTAAAAAAATTAATTTAAAAAAATTAATTTTAAAATTTAAAATTTGAGGAATAGAAATTTTATCAATAATAGAAATTTATAGGGGCTATACTTAAATTAGTGCAATATGGAATATAAAGGGCTAAAAATATTTAATTCTATTGAATGAAATTCATTTGTTATAAATTATTATAAAAAATATTATAGACAATTGTTTTTTTGTTTAATTTTATTTTTTTTATTTTTTTTTTTGTTTTAATAATTTTATTTTATTTTAATTTAAAAAAAATAGTCTATAAAATTTTTTTTTTTTTTATTTATTAAAAATTATAGCTTTCACACACATAATTTTTCATTCATCAGCTCATTCATTTTTTTAATCGTTTACATTTAATAACAGTCATTCGTTTTTAAACACTTGTACATATTTTTTGTAAATAATTTATAAATATATTTATTTAAATTATTAATATATATAAATTTATAAAATAAAATGGATGATTTTATATATATATATATATATATATTTATTTTTTTTTGGTGCCATTGGTTTTTATTTTACATTTTTTTATTAAAATCAAATTCAACCAATGCATCAAAGCATGCGTCAAAGAATACATCAACGAATGCATCGACAAAGAAGAGAGTTGGGAAAACGACGACTACCAACACGATGACTTAGAGGATTTGGTCAATTCATTTGGAAGTCTTCAGCCAGCTCCATTAAGCGAAAAAGAAAAGGCCAATGATAAAATTTTCGAGGAATGTGGAAAATTACTAGAGGTTATCCATGATAAAAAAGCACTAAGTCGAAGCCTTTAAATAAAAGTAAGTAAATAAACACATTATCAAAAACAAATCTATTTAGAAATGGGATTAGTTGAATAAAAAAGGAAAATATATGAATAACATAAATTAATTTTTAGTATATTAGATAAAGCATATTACTCTTGCTAAAGTATTATGTAACCGATTTAGTAAAAACCATAAGTAGCCTTTTGGTTTCAAAAATAATTTACAAGGGGTGGTTAGAACCAGATGTTTCAGAAGAAACCTTCAAAGCAATTCAAGAAATCCTCATAAATCCAGATGATAGTTCCTAAAAACTCCTTAAAGTTCTTCAAATAATTAGAAAAAAAGAAATTAAATTGACATCACACACTCGGGGTTGTCTAAATAGATTCTTTGTTGTTTTTCAATTTTAATTTTTATATTTCAGCTTCAAAAATTACTAAAAGGAACTTCATGTGAACATAAACCAAACGAAAAAGAAATAAAAAAAAAGTTATTGTTATTTATTATAATTAAAAAGTTTTTCTTTTTTTTTTTTTTTTTTGATTATTTAAAAAATATATTCAAATATATATACTAAAAAATTATTTACAAATAAAAAAATAAAAAAAAACAAAGGATGATTATAGATTTATAAAGAATGAAAAATACAAACAAAAAAAAATATTTACAAAAAAAAAAAACAAATGAGTGAAAAACAAAAAAACAAATACAAATATATATTGAGAATAGTGAAGTGGCCAGGAGAAGACAGGACAAGATAGGAATAACTTGACTTGACTTGACTTGACTAGACTTGACTTGAGTTGAATGCACTGGAATCTATGAATGGTTGCGAAAAAAATTGACTTGTACTGAATTTAAATGATGTTATAGGCTAAAATTTATAATCAATTAAAAAAAAAAAATTATTTTATAAATTCAAAAATTTTTTAAAATATAATTTATTTAAATAATAATCAAAATTGACTATTTAATAAAAGTTAATTTTAAATGTATAAAAAATATATAATAGAAATGATATAAAGTTTAATTAACAATTGAAAATTTTAATTTAGTTATTATTTATTTATAAAAGAGGTATTCAAATTCATTAAAAAATAGCTATTTGAATAAATTAATTAATATTATAAAAAGATCCTATTCTGAGATATACAAAGTTAAATTACAAAGGATTGAAATGTACAAGAAAGAATTTATAAATAAAGATATCAATCAGAGTAAATAAATATTAATAATTTAATTTATTTTAGTTTTTAAAAAAATAAATGTAAATTTTAAAAATTAAATTATTTTTTTAATATGATTATTGTTTTTTAGAATATTCGACTTTTTCTTTTGGTTTTATATTGGTTGAGGTTTTTATTATTTACACAATGCTTTATATATGTGTCTTAATATTTTATTAAATTATTTTTTATATTTTTAAGTTGCTTTATATTTGGAATTATATGGATATCTACTATAATATTGAATGACAAATCCAACCCCAAGAATTACAAAAAATAAAGAAATAATTCTAATTATAACTTTTACAATATTCTATAGAAAATAATAAAACTGTTAGATTAGGTTTTTTTTAAAAAAAAAAAAATTATAATTTTATACATACAAAAAAAAGACACTACTTTTCGATTGGCTCTTGTTTTTCCAACAAGGAGGATCTCATAGTGAACCTAAATCAAAAGATCGAGCAATTATTTACTTTAATTGCTCGATCTTTTGATTCAGGTTCACTATGAGATCCTCCTTGTTGGAAAGCTTTATTCGTAATTCATTTGCAATAATAAATAATACATGACTTCTAGAAATATTCATATTTTTTTCTAAATAATAATAAATTTCTAAGATGCCTATTTTCGTTTTTCAATCCTTGAATATATTGTTTTAATTGATGATTTGATAACTCTACATTTACTTGTGGTTTGTTTTTAACTGACTGAGTACGTTCAGCAAAACTTAGAGATTGAGTTGTATCTCTAAGAACAGTTTCGTTATTTGAGCTTGGCAATTTAGTAAGATTGCTGTCTCTATATCTAACATGTTGTGATTTCTTTGATTTCTTTACCATATCTTCAATAACTCCGCCCAATACAAATAATGATTTATTAATTGATTTAGTTTCGTCTAATCTTGATCCAGTTGCACCAGTTTGTGATACACTCTCTGATCCTGCTAAATCTACAATATACAACGATGATAAGAATCTATCTTTATTTCCAAATCTTCTTTTAATATTGTCGCTATAAATAATACATGACTTCTAGAACTATTCATATTTTTTTCTAAATAATAATAAATAAAAAAGGTTAATAACTTTGATTTTTTTAATTTGAAAAATTTAAAAGTATTTCTGCTACATACTATTATCACCATAACTTTTATTTTTTTCGCCATTATGGATATAATATAAAAAATCTGAAAATGATTGAATTGGTGGTTGTGATGCATCTGGAGCATTAAATCCATTATCGCTCATTCTAATATCCAGCTCTGCCTTATCGTTAATCAAGTCATAAAGTTTCTCTCTATAAAGTTCGAGATATGATACTCTAACTGTAAATCTAACACGATCTGATGACAAATAGTTAACCCTGTTCAATAAATCTTTGATGAAACGTGGTGTGATACCATAGCCTTCCTGTTTTGTAAGTGGTAATTCATCGCCAATATCTTTACCAAACTGTGTATATGTTTTACCTGCTCCAGTTTGACCATATGCAATAATTCCAACATTAAATCCATTTAAAACATCTAAATTTCATTAAAGTAATAAATACAATAAACTATTAGTATACTATGTATGATTATAAAGTATTTTATTAACTATATGTATATAATTAACCTACCATCGACCAATGGTCTTGCGACTTCATTATAGAACGATTCTTGGGTAGTTGTTGGTTGAAAAACTTTTGAAAACCTATATGCTGTTGAATTTTGGGGTGATGTGATATGAATAGTACGACCATCCTCGCCTATTGTTAACTTTTTTTCTGATGATGATAAATTTTTTCTGATTGAATTTCTGGACGGAATCTGCAATAAACCATAATATTTTCTTCTCTTTCATTATTTAATGATGATGGTTTTAAAAATGGTGTTGGAGTTATTGGTATTACTGTTGGTGATGGGGTTGAATTTGATGATGATGATAAACTTGAAGATGATGTATTTAAATTTTGAACACTAGAAAATACGGAATTTTGATTAATTATATCCAAATTGTTTAGTTCCTTTTGATGTTTTGGTGTTGTTATTGTGGTGGTAGCATTTATATTACTATTATTAGAGATAGTGGTAGTGGTATACTGTGAAGGTGGTGGAGGAATTTTTGATTCTGTGGTTGAAATATTATTTTTTTTTATTTCTTTTATACTATTAGCCACTCTTTATAAAGAGTGTTTCCAGCTCAACCACGGGGAGGTTAGTATATTTGAGCCGACAGCTAACTATTATACCGCCATGCACAGTATAATAATAAGCCCTTAGTGAAAGTTTGGTAATCTCAGATTACAGAATCAAGCGGGCCTGGTACTTCACACTTGAATCTCCATACTTGATAGCCATTAATAAGGTATACTTTGACATTAATAAATAATTAATTATTATTTGTTTACTATTTATTTACTATTTCATTTATTTATTATTATGATTAATTTTTTTTTATTTTATACAAAAAATTTATTAAAAATATTGCTTTAGAAAAAAATAAAAATATGTAAATTTAAAAATGTGTTGTAAGATTACAAGGGGGGGTGCATTTTTTTAAAAAAAATTAAGAAATAAAAATTTATAGATCACTTTTTTTTTATATATTGTAAGAGCGAATCAAGTTTGTGCAAATTTGAAATAAAAAAAAACCAACTTGAACAGCTTTAAAAATATTTATAAAATTCAAATAATTTTTTTAACTTTTTCCCAATTTTTTTATTTTATTTTTATTTTTATTTTTATTTTTTTCAACTCACAAATAATTTTAATAATGTAAAATATAGCACTTCAAACCAAAAATAATAATAATTTTAACATTAGTGAAATATATTTAAAACCTTTCTATATTGAAAATAGACACAGATCCTCAAACATAATTTAAATTAACTTTTATTAATATTCAAAAGGCATATTTACCAATTAAACCATTCAATACCCCCAACAGTATCTGCTGTTGTCGATATCATGAATGAAAGATTTTTAATCAAAAATATAAATATTTAGCATATATTTACAAATGCACAGCGAACTTATTAAAAGAGATTTTATACTATTTACATTAAATTAATTTTGAATTTTTTTAATTTTTTTTTTTTTTTTTTAAATTTATCATCATTTATTGTAAGCACTATTATAATAATAATAGCAACATATATTAATAGTAATGATTAATTTTTTTTTTCAAAATGGAAAAACAATATATATTAAGTGAAATACAAAGACACATCAGTTAAGGTAAATAATTACACATGCTATTTCTAAAATTGTTTAATATATAATGTTATACTAATTAAAAATGATATACAATTACTAAATTACTCACGTAGACGTATCACCAATATAGTTACAAATAAAATAAGTGATTATTCAATGGAATTTATACTAAATGGTAACATGGTACTGTCATTCGTTTTATATTCTATAATCAAACTATAATAATAATCAATATAAAGTTGGATGTAAAATTAAATCATGTTCGATACTGTGGAAAAATTGGATTCTATTCAATCATAAAGTATGTACTACTATTATATATAAATACAAATTTATAAAGTGATTCGATTCGATTATTAATTTAAAGTTAACAGGTTTATAGAAATGATTTAAGAGTATCAAATAATAGAGAATCAAATAAAATGTTTATTATTCTAGAGAATTTTCCATGCATTGTAATGCAACTTCAAAACAGTTTGAATTTAAATTTATTGTTCCAAAGAACATTAAAACTGGTAATGTTAGTACAATTTCATAAGATTCTTTGGGAAGTAATAGTTATACAAAAGTTTTGCATTACCTTCTGCATATCAGTTAAGAGTTGCTTAATCAAAAAGTAAGTTTAAATAATTTATTTTTAAACATATATTTATATCATACCATACCTATTTACAAATAAAATAAATATATTAATTAATTTTTCATTTTATTTTTAGATATTGATTTTATTGGATCATTAGTTTCAGATTTAAAGATATTAAAATTATAAAATGAAAATAAAATATTGAATGCATTAGAAATTACAGATAGTTCAAATAGTTTTAAACAATGATATTTTTTAGTTCGTTGTACAATTGATACTACCGAAAGAAACATTACAATAGATACATCCAACATTCCCAACCGCAGCTACAACTACAATAAACCAATTCTACTTTAATATAATTTAAACATAAGATCATTGGGCTTTATGGTAAAAAGAAAATTATGGAATTTATTAGAAATTAAATTAAAAGTAAGTGGTAATAACATTTAGACTAATTGATTATTGTTATAAAGTAAACATATGTAATAACACTTTAAAATATTAATTATAATACAGGCAGATGAATATATTGAAAAAAGCTTTTTTAGAGATACAAGTTTAATTATTTTACTATACAGAAAAGAAAAAAGAACAGCTACACATGTTTGATTTAGTAGAATGTGCATACTATTTAGATAATATAGAAGCATTGGAGTATTTCCTATCAATGAATGTACCAACATTTTTACCAAACTAAACAATTAATAATAAAAGTTTTTCAATATCATCGATTAAATCATTAGAATTACTATTAAAATATCGAGTAAATATTATAGAACCATATAATATCAATATCAATAATATCAATAACAATAATAACACAACAGCTTCATAATCACCATCATCATTCAGTTTAAACAATAGTAATAATAATAATTATACAACAACAGTAGCATTAGCATTCAGTTTAAAAAATAGTTATAGTAACAATAATACAACAACAGCAGCACCAGAACCTACAACATTCATTTTAAAAAATAGTAATAGTAACTATAATTTAAATAGTAGTATTAGTGAATATAGCAATCTAAATAATAACAGTACCAGTTTAGCCCGAAGCGCAAGTTGTAGTAGTATAAGCAGTTGTAATAGTAATGATATCAATGGGAGTAGCAGTAGTAGCGGTTGCAACAATAAAAACAGTAATAGCTTTTTAATTAATAATGGTAATATAACACTTCCACCACCATCATATAGAAATTTAAATAAAGAAAAATTTAATTAAAGAGGAATTTAAATCGCCACCATTATATACTACTACATTTAAAAACATTAAATATCGGTAATATTCAAGAGACATTAGATAAGTTTCATTCAAACAGAGCGGACCACCCAAAGATTACCTATGAAGTTATAAAGAAATGTCTCAAGTATTCAAATATTAAAGATATAGAAAAACTATTTAGAGCAATCAGTACATATTCTGCAGGTATACCATTCAATAAACTCTCAATCAGTTTTATATGGAAGAAAGGATGTATATAGTTTAGTAATCAAATATGCCCTGATTTTTCGATCCACTATCATATAGCCAATCCATAAGACATTTAATTGTTTTAGGGTAAAAATTTATTTCGGCTCTTTATCTATTCTTTCTTTTTCTTTCTCTGTTTATTTTCTCGTCATATTTACACCGATCATTAATAATAAAACTTTTACTACAACATATCACTATAATTATAAACAATCAAATTTTAATTAAAAAAAATAGTAATATGTCATTCAGTTACAGAAAGAATAGATAAAGAACGTATTGAAAAAGAAATAAACTATAATTTTAAATAAATAATTTTTTTATTTATTTTTTTAAATTAAACTAATATGCAACAAAATATGCAAATGCAACAACCACAGTACAATGATATTATTCCACCACAATTGAAAAATAACAAAAAAAAAAAAATTATATATGTTACTATTTCATTCTATTAATTATTTTTATTTTATCTTTATCTTTATTTTTATTTTTATTTTTTTATATATACGGAACAAAAAATACTATTATATTATTCAACTATTGATTCAATATATTTTATAAATCTACTTTGGTAATCTTTTGGGTTAATTGCTGATATTTGAGCCTAACAAAGAAAAAAAAAAGATGATATTAGTATTGAGACACCTTATTAAAAAAAAAAAATTAAATTTAATATTAAACTTACTCTATCAAATAACATTCCTTTTAAAGCATTTTCACCACGCTTTTTTAAATTATAAGTTGTTAAAATATCAATTAAACCTAAATAATAAACTATATCTCCATCACTTTCTTCTGTATTCGATCCATAAATTATATTTGAAGTTGATAATGGTGGTGGTTGTGGAGGGGTATGAGTACTTTCAACAATACCATTAAAATCCTTTTTGAAATAGGATATATCCTTTTTCTCAAGTGACTTTGGACCTTGAGATTCTTTAAGAGTTTGAATTGATTTCTTGTCACTTAAATGTAAACCAACCAATAAACTATAATCACATATACCATGGCTGCACATCCATTCAGAGTCGATTGATAACTGTTGTATAAATACTTTTTTTAATTTACCCAAATGAATCTTTCTTTTTAAATTTAAATCTTTGAATGTTAAATCCTGAGTTTGAATATTAATACTATTATCTACACCATTTATTTGACTGCTATTATAGCAACTACTATTACTACCAATACTTGTATTCAAACTATCTGTACCGTTTAGATGGTGATGCTGTTGCTGTTCCTTAGCTAATTGTTGCTGAAATTGATTAACATCAACATATCTACCTATTGTTGAACCTTTTAAATCATATTTTTCTTTAATTTCCAACTTTTGTTCAGAATAGAAAAGATTGGCCATTACAACGAATATGATATCTCTATGGGCACTACTATAATAGGAAGCACCACTTAATTTTAAACGATATACTCCCATGAATCTTGGAAGCAAAGAATTTGGATATTTTTTAATGTGTTGATAATATGATGGAAATAATTTAGTGAATGTGTTATACTCGCTTGATGGAATTGTTTTTATAAAGTATTTACTGTCCTCTGATTTATAGAAAAAACTACCACTTCTACCCACAGTTTGAACCTCTAAAAACTTTACAATATCAGATATCTCTGGGCTGCCAATTGATTTGGTTCTAAGGAAATCTTTGTCAACATTATAATATTTTCTTATTTCTTTAAAAACCTTTGGTGAGAATATTGTAAACTGCCAATTATCTGATAATGAAGATGTTAATGATGCTGTAGATGATTTATTTGTAGTTACTGCTGGTGAGGTTATAGTTGTTATTTTTAATGAATCTGTTGTTGTTGTTACAGTTGCTGATGAACTTTCAGAAGTGGATACTGGTTGGTGTGGAACTTGTAGATGATGGAATTGATTTATAATCTGTTCTTCTAGATCTACGTCTGAATCAATTTTGATTTCAATATTGGTTGCTTGATTAAACTCTTCATTTGAAAAATCACTAATAATACAAGCCCCGTCTTTTTGATTTGTTGGTGTTTCTCCAATACTATTTTTATTATTTATATTTACATTATTTACATTTAAATTATTGCTATTATTATTACTATTATTATTTGGTCCATTGATAGCCTTTGAGTCAATATCACTTTCAAATAATTTTTTAAAACCAATAGTTAATAAATTAATATACTCTTGAGTTTCTTGATCTTGTACTAATTTTTTAGAATGATTTACACTAGCTGATGGTCTATAAAGGTTTTCTTCCATAACTTTTTTAGAATACTTTAAAACATTAAATGGATTAACGAATCTATATGATGATGATGAGGATGGTGTTGATGAATTATTTGGTTGTTGTGGTGATGTGGATGGAGGTGCATTATTTAATAACTTTGGTTCTAATGATACCGATGGTGGCTTAGTTGGTTGAAGATCTAACCATCTATTTGAATTGACCAAAGGTAAGTCAATGTCTTTTGGCTTTATCTCATCAATACCAATTTGTGGAGCTGGATCATTTTTAATTTGTGGTTGCTGTAGTTGTTGTGTCTGTTGTGGTTTTTCTGGTTGTTTTGGTTGTTGTGTTATGATTTGTTGGAGCTTTTGGAGTTGCTCCTGTTGTTGGAGATGTTGGCGTTGTTGGATTTTTAGGAGTTTTTGGAGTTTTTGGATTTGTTTTCTTTGTTTTTGTCGATGGTATTTTTGGTATTTTTGGTTTTGTTCGATGTGTTTGAGTTGCAACTTTTGGTTTTGTTGGATGTGTTTGAGTTGAAGTTGCTGATGTTGGTTTTGGTGGATAAGTTGGAGATGGGATACCTGACTCTCCCAGTCGACGTTTACATTGGTTTTGGTGTCTTTGAAGCTACCAATATAAAATGATAAAACCAAACTGATGATAAAACCAACAAAAAATAAAAAAACACACATAAATAAAAAATCATACATTTTTATTTACAATTGTTATACAAATAAAATAAAATACCAAGATAAAATATAAAACTAAATAACAAAAAATTGATTAAAACGAATACAAAAAAGATATATACAAAAAAAGATAAATACAAAAAAAAGTTATATATAAAAAAAAAAAATATTTACAAAAAAAGATTTATAAAAAAAAAAAATATTTACAAAAAAAAGATATATACAAAAAATAAGATAAACAAAAAAAAGATATATATATAAAAAAAGATATGTACAAAAAAAAGATTATTTACAAAAAAACAAAAAAAAAAATAAAATGGAAATTTATACAAACAAAAAAGATAAATATTATTTACAAAAAAAATGGAAATATTTACAAGTGAAAAACGAATGATTATTATTATATGTGAGTTATTGTAAATAAAGTTGATGAATGAAAAATTATATGTGTGGTATGAAAACTAAAATTTTTAATAAATAAAAAAAAAAATTTTTTTAAAATACTATTTTTTAAAAAATTAAAAAATTATAAACAATAAAAAAAAAAAATAAATAAATAAAATAAAACAAAAAAACAATTCTCTATTAAAGAGTGAGTTTTCTTAATAATCTATTATTATATATATTATATGAATTTCATTTGATATATTAGTTTCAACCTTATTTTATTTTTTTAAAATTTAGATTTATAATATTTATTTAACTTCATCTGGAAGTGTCTCATTCTCTGATAATGAATCAGTTTGGTTCGGTAATAGCTTAGGTGGTGGCAGTTCATGTGGTTTCAATCCATGTTTTAATCCATGAAGTGGTGGTAACACTAACATTATCAATATTGATATTGATATTGGTCATCGTAGTAGAAGATGCTGTTAAATTTACTCTAAAAATAAATTATATAACCTCAAACTGATTCGAGTAAATATATTTATATTTTATCTGTGAAAAAAAAAATAAAAAAAAAATAACGTACATAAATATAATTTTATTTAATTTTATTTTCTTTGTATTTTTAAATTGATTCCATCATCATATTTATCGAAATTGGGTAAATTAATGATGGTCAAACCATTTATTTTTTCCTTTTATTTTTAAATCTAATTTAATTTTATATCTAATTTTAATTTATATTATTATTTATATTATTTTATTTTTTTTATTTGGTGATTGATATTTTAAATGATTAATTGCTAATTTAGATTGCTTCTCTTGATTAGTCTATATTATCTATTTATTTATCTATATATTTATTTATTTATTTATTTATTTATCTTAAAATATTTAACTTTTCTTCCATTCTTTGTCTTATCTCCTCTTCGATATTTTCAATTTTAAATTTTAATTGTGTATTTACATTTCTAACTGTTTCCAAATGAACCTTTTGAGTCAGTAATCTCTAATTTTCACAAACAATTAATTGTTTCTAATAATCTTTTTCCATTGCTAGCTCTCTTTTGCAATTCTATAACTTTCAAATTCATGTTCAGTCTCTCTGATCCTATCACCATTGATTTCTTATGAAGTATTAAATGCGATGATTGGTGAACTATTACCACCTGCATTTGAAATACCAACATTAGACTTTGATGAATTTGATGCTGCCGCTTTTAGTGGGTTTATTTGTTCTGTTTTCTCTTCGCATTCATAAGTTTGCTAAAAAACCAATGCTGATGGATCCCTATACCAACTGAAGTATCATGACCAGTGTTGAAAGATTGTTTGCTGAATTTATCTTGAAGAGTTGTAATCTCTTATTTAATACTGTGATTTTCGGATTGAAGACCTTCTAATTCTAATTGTTCTAAAAGTTCTCTTCTTTTTAAATAATTGCTTTTCTAATGAAATGTATATTATTTTTAATACTTGATCGTTTCCCTATTAAAGAATGTTATTTCAATTTTTTAATACTTGATCTTTTTCCAGATTATGAATCAGATATCTTTTTATTAAAGAATGTTATTTCAATTTTGTTTTCAGGTAGTCTTAGTGCACTACGTTTATATGAGTATTGCCTTGGTCTGATCTGCTGATGAGTCTGAAGAATCTTTCCAGTCTGAAGAGTTACCTGCTACTATTATACCTGTTGATATGCTAGTTGATCCACTTGTTGATGTGCCACCTGTACCACTTGTGCTACCTTCACCACCCACAGTAGCACAACCTGCAGCACCGGCAGCGATGGTCCTGAAAAATGTGAGGCGTTTTATTAATTATATGATAATAAGTCGAGTTTGGGTGTGACTGTTATTTATTAATGAGAACTGCCTTTGGTTTGACACTATATTGATTTTTAACTATTAATTTTTATAAAATGTTTTAATATTAGCTTTCTTAAAGGTTTCTAATAACTGAGGACTGATTATTGATTTACTGAGTTAAAAAAATGGTGAGAGATGCCAGTAGAAGGATGAAGCATAGTACTATATGAGAATAAAGCAATACCAATTAACTGTGGTGGATCATTTGTATTGTCTTCTTTACTATAACATCTAGGCACTTGTGAATTAGGATGAATTAAACTTTTCTGTTAAACCATATGTTTATGTATGGCAAGCGAAAGTTGGAGTTACTTTAAAGAATTTGTTTATTGAAACGACGACTTCATTTATGAAACTTGAACCTCTATCAGATACTAAATTTTTTGGGGGTCATATTTTAAATATATTTGATAAGCTAAAACCATTGGACTGTTTCACAATTTGAGCAATATTAACGAATTGAAGTTTACCCTTATCTAAACTATTTGTGTCTATCACTGTTGCTTGGGCCAAGGCAAATATATTGAAATTCATATAAATGGTTGATAAGATTGAATATCTTCATTAGTGTTTAGTATTTAGTTGGATCTAAGTTTAATCTTTTTTTTGCCAATGTTTTTTTTATACATGATAACCGTGCACTAGCGTCTATAAGAGCTGAACGGTACATCCATAACACTTTTGAATTTACATGAACTTGTAATTGATTTGAATTTTGCTTTATCTGATTTACTCGAGATTGAAAGACTTTGAAAGAATTTGAGTTTCTGCGACTTTGTGACTTTTTATGATAGTTATTGATATTGGTTTTGAGATTATAATATAGAA
>NW_003519724.1:0-30633 GCF_000190715.1 Dictyostelium purpureum | reverse complement strand
ATTATAACTTTAAAATTATATAGTATTTTTTATAAATAAATAAATTTCAACAGTAATCATAGAATTATATTATAGCTTTATAATGTCACAATTTTTTAGTTTATTTTCACCAGTTATTTCATTTTTTAAATTTTCAAATAATAATAATAATAATAATAATAATAATAATATTATTAATAATAATAATAATAATACCAATAATAAAAATGACAATAATAAAAATGACAATAATAATAATATTAATAAAAATAATTTTAATCAAAAAAACAATGATAATAAAAATAATATCAATAATAATAATAATATCAATGATAATAATAATATCAATTATAACAATATTAAAAATAATAACAATATTAATAATAATAATAATAACAAATACAATATGGCCAATAATAACATTAGTAATACCAATTCATTACCATTAGCTCCACCATTTAGACCAAACTCCACCCAATCACAAAATTCAAACCAATCTATCTCACCATATAACTCTCCAATGTATAATAGATATAATAATACTGAAAATAATAACAACAATAATGAAATAACCAAAATTCAAAATGACACCATCAATGGTACTGATATTAGCTCCCAAGATTTCAATGGAGACAACCATATCATCAATAAAACTACAATCACTACAACTACCACAACCACTACAACTACCACAACCACTACAACTCATTCCAAAAATGACAATTACTCAGAATCAACAGTACCATCAGAAAACTATCCAATTTCCGATTCAAATTCAAAATTAAAAAGGAAATTATCTGATTTATATAATTTAGAAAATTATCCAAGAGATCCAAAGAGATAAAAAAAAATTAAGAAATGATTCTGATTACCAAACCGATATTCCACCAACTATCCATTCAACAAAAAGTGCCACAGAAGTTAATGTAGCCCAAAAAGAAGAAATAAAAGAAAATATACATAATAGTTATAATATTCAAAACAACATCGAAATTTTTTTAATTAATTTCGAATCAGTAAAAATTGACGTAATCCAACAAACTTTAAAGTCGGAAAGTCATAGAGAAAAAATATTTGCCATTAACTTAATAGACCATTATATCTCAGATGATGATTTATTAAAAAAATTGGCTTGTTGTCAAAAGGATAGTATTTTATTCAATTTATTAGATTTTATTTTTACAGAAAAGGAAAAGAAAAGTTGTACAGAACTTGCAGAAAAAAAAGCTTGCACATTATTTTCAAAAATTGTAATCAAAGAATGGTTCAATGAAGAATCATTAGAAAATATTGAAAAGTGGATTAGCTCACTTTTCAAAATGTTATTAGACCCAAATAAATCTTCAATTAATAAAATAGAATGGGTTGTAAAAATCTTTGGCCAGTTCGATAGAATTAAATATGAAAATGGTTTTAATTCAATAAATAGCAGAAAGCAAATGGCAATCGATAAAATTTTTAATGTTTTAATAGAACTTCTTAAAAATCTTATTGATTCAAGAAAAAAATATTTAGATAGTCCACAAAAATCTACTTATGCTGCACTATTAAATGAAACTATTGATTCAATTTATTCATTATTTAGTTTGGTTAGTGGTTCAACTCGTTCAAAAAACTTACAAATTGTTTTAAATCTCTTTAACAGAGTAAATTCTCCAAAATCTTTTGAAGTCAAAAAGTTTTTGGTTAATTTAATTCCATTTTTTGAATTTAATGATTTGGTTATGGTTTTGGAATACTTCAACTCAAGCCACAAAAAGCTAATTTCAAGTGGTAACTCTAATAGTCCAATAGATGCTCAATCCATTCAATTATTCTTTTCAAATATTTTAGTAATTGTGGAAAGAATTGAAAAAGGTGGATATAATAACGAAGAATTGGATATTATAAGAAAACTAGTTGAAGAATCCATCAAGTTTTCTGGAATTATATGCTATGATAATACTATCAGTTTTTTTGAAAAGATGTACTCCAATGTATTAAATATTGTTGAGAAAAAAGATAGATCTCTCAAGCTCATTTCAATTAAATGGTGTTTGTGCTGCCTTAAAAAATCGAGCCCAAATTCAAGATTAGATTTATTTATTTCCAAATTAGAATAAAAAATTATAGAAAATACAATAGAGAATTGTCATTTATTTAATCTAATTCATCATTTTTCAGTTTCAATTTCTTAAAGTCTCTAATCAAAAATTCGGTTTTTGTCCGTCAAACAATAAAATCAACGTGCACCACAATCATTGGGGTATCTGTCAATATTAACTTTTCTTTAAATGCCCAAAATCATTAAATTCAACCACCTCAGTACTTTAACGGAGTCACATCAACAACCACACTCATAGCCATAATCCAACCTAACAACGACACTTTACCACCATTGTACAACTCATTAAAAACACTTGAATAGTTTTAAAACCTTGGCAAACACAATCAATTATAATCACAAGTAAGTAAATATATTAAAACTATAATAACCAACCAATATAAAAATGGGTGTTGTGAGGAAATAAAAAAGATATAAACATAATTACTAACCAAACTACTATATTTGTTATTAATCTAGATTAGTTGTATATTCAAACCTATTATTTTTTCATTAAATGGGAATGAATGAACCAAAGAGAATTATATAATTACTCCAAAAAAAGAATCATCAAATAATAGAAAAATAAACAATTAGTAACAATTCAAATAACCACTATTATTTTTATTTAATTTTATAAAAATTATTACTATTCAAACCATCTATTAATTATGAAAATTAAACAAATTACAATCAGTATATTTCAATAAGTTCAATTCAGAGATATTTTTATATATTATAATTTTTAAATAAAGATTAAAGATTTTTTACATATTTTAACTTTTAATTTATTATCTATTATAATTTTAAAAAGGAAATTAAATTAAATATTTTAAAAATAAAAATTTACTATTCTTTAATTTTATTTTTTAAATTTATTCTTTAAAAATTACACCCTTCTTGAAAGTTCTTTAATCACCAGATTACTTATTTTCTCAGTTAAAATAATGTTTCATATACTTCTTATTTTCTTTATTTATGGTGTATTCATAATTAACTAATCATATTTTTTCAACTCTATAGAAAACAGTTCAAAAAAAGTTAAATATAATTTTGTTAGTGATTCAGGTAGTGAATTAAATGTTGGAACTAAAGTAAATAACCATCTGTTATGTAAGTGTAATTTGTAATATTTCAGTAATCATATGATTAGGGTTTTCTTCATAGTAATGAGGTGGTTGAGAGCCTGAGGTACTTCGGTGGCGGTGAAGAGCAAAGAAATTGTTATAAACTTACCAACACTACTTCAAAGAAAAATTTTAAATAAATACTATATATTTTATCAATTAGATTTTTTTTAAAAAAAAAAACAAATAAATAGTTTTTAAATTCCTTTTATTTTTTTTAAATTTATAATTTTTTTTATAAAATTATAAAAATATAAAATTAAAATTAAAAATGGTAAATTTGTTATTGAAATTAAAACCCCATTGGAATAAAGAGATGAGTTACTTGATATTAAGGTTGAATTTAAAATTAAATAAAGTAAAAGATTGGTGATATTTAAAATGATTTCGAAATTATATAACTTTGTATTTCTTTGTGGTTTAAAAGAGAAATGAAGTAATGTATATGCACTCTGTATTGTTATTATTATTAAAAAGTAATAATAAGGTAAATATACCATTGAAACCACTAAAAATGAAATTATTAAATTTCTAAAAATAATTATAAAATCCCACCATCTATATTTTGCTTTATAAACATCTCCTGTTATTGACGCTGAAGTTGATGAGTTATATAGTTTGGAAATATTGGGGTTGTAGAATAATTTAATGATATATATTAAAATTAATGCACCTGTTGAATATTTTAAATCTATTGAATTTGAATTTATACTATTATCATTAAAATTATTATTATAGTTATAATTTTGATAGTTGTTAATATTGATACTATTATTATTGTTGCTATTATTATCAAATATATTATTTATACTGTTATTATTATTATCTAATTTCTTTTTTTTTATCTTCTTTGTTATTAAACTATTTGTATTTATTTTCTTTTCAAATAAATGTGAAAAGAAACAATTTATAAATAGTTTTAGTGGTATGAAGAATGCAAAAAAAAGTAATAAAATGATTGAGGATGAAAATAATATCATATGAAGAGGAGTGGAGTTGAATTCGTATGAGAAATCTATTGATAAACCTGTAAATGAATGTACTTTTTTTGGTATTATTGTTGATATTATTATAAAAAATATAGGTTGATGCATTATTAAATAATAGTTGTAGTATTGCTTAATTCTAATAAAACTCCTGTCGTATTTTCCTTCGCCAATGTCTGTACCCATTCCACTTGGAATCCCTGAAGAACTTTTATTAATCCCAAGAAATTTAATCATATCATAGTTGTCTAAATTGGTTTTCATTTCTTTCGATAAAGATGAATTAACTATTCCACTAAAGAAAAGGTTTTTTCTTAAAGAGTTTAATATAACGTATGCTATATCACTAAGACCAAAAACGGTTATAAAAACCAATGAGATGATGGATACCAATAGTTTGTAGACAGTGTTGATTCGTACTGTGCAATAATTGAATATAAAATCCATAGATATCCTGAAAAGTGGTAAAATATAAAGGCCTGGATATGAATAGAATATAATTGAGTTGTACTGAAGTAGCATTATCACAACACCTGTTAATTTTGTATTTACATTTGATTTATATAACGAGATTATAAAAGTGAGAATCAAAATAAAGGCTATGTATCCAAATAAAAGTAATGGTTGAACATTTTGACAGCAGTTTAGAGCATTCTTTGAGATGGATGGACCTATACTTGGATCGTTGGTGCATTTCGAGCAATATGGACTATCTGGATCGTATTGGGAGGTTGGACATCTATTTATGCTTTCCTCCGAACCTTCTAAACATAACCCTAATGGACATGGCTCTGTAAATATAAATGTTTCAATCGAGTTTAAATTAAAGACATGGAAACCAAAATTGGCACCTATTTCACTTCCTAAACAATGCATATTATTTGGACAGTCTACACATTCCTCTTTGGTATAGTCATAAATCTTGTTGAAATCGCAATAGTTGCAAACATCATTTGAATAATATTGGAAAAAATTGCATGGAATACCTGATGTATAGTTTGGGTTATAATATTCTAACTTTAAATCTGGGATGGAAATATTTAATGAATATACTTGACTTGATAGATTGGTATTTACTGGTATGTGGAAAATACTTGTATCAAATGATGATTGCCCGCCTCTAATTAGAACTGTAAATTTGATTGGATCAAAAGTATCATTACCAATTGTTTTTTGAATAGAAACGGTAGTTGGATAGATCTGAATTGAAACTAATTGTGAATATCTATCTAACAAAGCAATATAGATTAATTTAACTATTGGTTCTGAAACTTTAAGAAAACTTGGTTCTGTATATAGTAATAAAAAATTAATACTTTTTTTCACTACAATTTTTTTATTAAACAAATATTTAATATTTACCTGATGCAATAATATTACCATAGATTGAAGAATTGTTTAAAAATATATTACTGTCATTCTTATCTATACTATATTTGAAACCATTTGTATAAAATACACCACCAGAACCTAAACATTTATTTTTGATGAACACATTATTTTCCAGTTTCACTATGTTGGTCAAATGATCTAAATTCATAACCCCACCATTGAAAACTACAAAATTCTCATTAAAAATTGAATTTTGAATCTCTAATAACGAACCAGTTGAACCTATTGAGCTTTGTTTTGATGTTGTTTTCGAAATTTCGCTTGAATTCATTTTTAAAGTGGACTCAATTAAATTAATTAAAAAACTATCAAAATTGACAGTATTATTATAGAAAAAAACTTGATTGAGATCAACTTGACAATGACCTTGAATTGAAAACAAATTATTATTAAAAATTGAATTTGATACAAACTTTGAATTAGAAATTGAAACTTTTGATCTATTTTCACTATATAAAATATTTGGTATGTTACTATTATCTATAAACTCTACATTATTTAATATTGCCACCGAATCATTTGAAATTTTGAAAAAGTAAATGCCACTGAATGAAATTTGGTTAAATGAAAAATCACTTAATACCAATGTTGATGAAAAGACTGAAATAAATGAATCTAGTTGAAAAACCATAGGATAGTTATCTGATTTGAAATTAAATTTTGAAAGAGTAATAAAACTTGAACTGTATGCTAATAATAGGGATCCTTTATTAGCTGAAAAACTAGTTCCTTCCATAGATGCCACAGAACCATTCAGTTTGAAAAAAACATTATAAGACGTTCCTGTTACTATATTATTTGATAAAGTTATGGTGGAGCCATTGACAGCGGAAAAGATAGTAGTTGCTAATATATTTTCAAAATTGCTATCCTCTAAAAATAGAGAAGAACCATCCATTAATGTGAAAACACCGTTTTGAGAACGGAGAAATTCGATATTTATACCCTTGACAGAGGCCACACTATTATTCAAAGAAATAAAAGTTTCTTCTAAATTAAAGTTTAGCGTTTGAAAGTTTTCAATGTAGACCGTTGACGATATTGCATGTATAAACTCTGATTCTTTTAAAAATATACCGGTGGCATTTGAATCTATAAAAATTAAGTTTGAATTTTCCAATTGAATCGTTGGAAAGGGAGTATAAACATTTTCGAGATATAGAGCTATGATGGTAATATTTGAATTTTTGGCCACTATCGCTTTGGGTGTAGTACGGATATCACAATCATATAACGTTATATTTGACTGATCCATAATCATTAGAGTCGATTCTGTTTGATCCACAGAAAATAAACAACCATTGCAATAAAAGGTAGAACCCTCTTTAAATTTGAATAGGTATTCTCTAATTGCTCTCGATGCATACACAAACAAAGCATAACCTGTAATATTCATCTTTGGGATATACATACCCTCAACATTTTGAAAAACAACTTGGCTGAGATTTAAATAGTTGTTTTCGGTTTCTATAACCAAAGGCAAACCAGAATAATAATATGTGAGTGATGAAGAGGACAGGGTTACATTTGATACACCACCGCGCAAAGTAAAAAGGCTCATGACACCACTATTGAAATAAATATTGTCAAGATACATCAAACTACCATGACAGTCTAAAAATGTTATACCCTCCATATAAGAGATAACCATTTCTAAATACGCGCTGCTATTTCTTAAAGTTATAACTGGCCCCATAAAACTCCATCCTTTGATTAAGGTATTTATTATCTCTACCGTTGCACCATCTCTAGCCTCTACTAATGAATTGGAAATTTGATCATATGTTGAAAGTATTTTAGATTTATTTATTTTTATATAACTATTCTCGGTTATTAGTGGGAATATGTAGTTTTTATTATCATTAATTGTATTATTATTTATACTGATAAGGAAATTAACTATGCAATCATTTATATTAATTTTGTTGTTACTATAATTTATATCGTTATTGGTTGGTAAAATAAATAATTGATAAAATTTTGAATTTAAAAAACCTAACTCCATGCCTCTAGATGGCATTATATTAATTGAAGATATATTACAATTTTCTACTAAAAATGTTGATTCTATTATTTCAAGTTGAATATTATTTACACTAGATGAACTAAACTCCAGTACTGAATTTTCTAATATAATTGTCTGTGAATATATATTATTACTATTATATATATTATTAATATTAAGTAATGAATTATTAAAATATAAAAAACTATTGAATTGTAAAACTATTAAATTTGATACAGTCGTCGATGTGTTATATATGAAGTTTATATTATTTATTATTAATGTTGAATTTTCTAAAGCAAGATTAAAATTTATTATATTTATATTGTTTATATTATTTTTTATTGGTTTATTGTTAAAATTATTAAATATATTGTTTTTTAAACAATAATCATCTAAATTATTATTATAATCTGAAAAAACTATATTTTGATGATCTTTTAAAATAAAATTACTACAATTACTACAATCATATTCGCCGCTGCCTATGTATACATTTATTTGATCGTAGTTTAAAGTTCCATTGATTGCAAATAGTACTTTACAAATGCTATAATAAGGAAACTCTATTGTTCCATTATTACCATCATTGCCATTTTTACTAACGTATATATTTGAGCTATTATTATTATCATTATTACTTTTATAACTATTTTTATAATTTTTTAAAAAAATATCCTGTTGGTTTGTAAAAATACAATTATTAAAAAGTAAAATTATTATTATTAAAGTTGATATTTTAATGATCATTTAACAATTTCTTTTGAAGGTATCAATAAGAAATCTTCTTTTATTCGATTACATAAAATGTGTGATATTTATTTAAATAAAAAAACAATGAAAAAAACTTTGAGAATTAATGGTCGTATTTTTTAAAAAAAAAAAAAAAAATCAAAAAAATAATTAAATGGTTTTTTTTTTTTTTTTTTTGTTGAAAAATATTATAATATTTTTATTTCTATTTAATAAAATGAATATTATTATTATTTTTATTATTATTATTTTTGATGTCTATATTATGTGATATTTTTTATTGAAAAAGAGAAAGCTAGTAATTCCAACAATTGGTATTAAAATTAAAGATGCCCATTTTGTGACAACGGACCAAGAAGAATCTGAAGATTTTTTATTTGATGGTTGAACACTTTCTAATTCATTCAAGTTGATATTATAATTGGTCCATTCTTTAACCATACCTTTGATATGACCTTTTCCAACTACAGCAACAATTTTTTTTCCAGGACACATTCTAAGACGAGCAGCCATATATTGGTCACGTTCAGTAACAATAGTTTGAACAACAGATGGAAAACGATCACGAAATTCGTTAAGCAATTCGTCAATCAATTCATCCGAGTTATTGTTGATTTTATCGATATCTTCGTTGGTAACTTCTGAAAATGATGCCATAAATAAATAAAATACAAATTTGAGTTTTTCCCAAGTGCTTAATGAATTCCAAACACGTTGCAATGTTATTTCAATTAATCTATCACCTAAAACTACTAAGGAACCAACTTTTTTAGCTTCTACAAAAGCAGTGATAAACTCTGACCCTGGATTAACATTACTCTTTTTACCTGCGCTTCTAATTAGTTCTGCCATTAAAATATGTAGTAGTCCTGATAACCCATGTGTTTTAACTATATTAATCATATCTTTAAGTGTTGCTGGTTCGTCTGAAATATATTCATCTTCAGTTGGAGTTGGTGGTGCATTGGTTGTGTGTGGGGTTGTAGTGTTTGAATAGGGTGATGGTGAATTGGATCTTTCGTCATCTGCTTCTGAGTAATTGCTATTATAATAATCAACATTAAAACTTTTAACCGAGCCCTGTTCTTGTTGTAATTGTTGTAATTGTTCTTGTTCTAAAATTTGATGTCCTTGTTCTGAATTCGTCGAAATTGATGATGAATAAATTTCATTTATAGGTATTGATATACTATTATCTTTATTTGAGCCATTACTATTATTACTACTATTACTATTCATATTCATATTTTTATTTTTATTATTAAAACTATTATTATTTAAACTATTTAAATTATTATATAAATTAAAACTATTATATTTATAATCTTCATTATATAAACAATATGAAGTCTTTTTTGGTGAATTTATTATATAACTATCATTATTATTCGCATTATTTAAACTATTCATTATATTATTCATTAAATTCATATTATTTTGTTGAGTTATTGTATTATTATTGCTACTACTATTCCTTATACTATTAAATTTACTATTATCATAATCAAATTCGAAACCATAATAGTCATCATCTTCATCATCATCTTCATCATCTTCCTCTGTACCTGAAGTTGAAAATAGTTCGTTATCCTCTTGTGTCATATCCTCTATATCTATATCTGCTAACTCTGTTTCCATTTTGATTTTACTTCCTGAACTAAATTGATCCTCGTCCTCCCAACCAGAATCTGTTAGAAATGTTCTGCTATAGTGTTGCTTTGATCTATTATCTAAAATTTTTTTTGAAGATGCTCTAATTCTACTATGTGATGGTGTTAACATTAACCCTGCTCTACTTTGACATAACTCTATAAATACTGTATCTGGTTTCCAATTTTTAATAACATTTGAAACGTCATCTGATGATCCTTTATATATATGAACTGAGCCTACCAATATAACTATATTTTAAATAATTATTAATATTAATATATATAGCAATAATAATTATTTCCAATGTAGTTATTTCACTTACTTGTTGATTGAGTTATTGGTGAATGTAGTATAACTGCAGATGAGGGTAATTCGAAATCAATATTATCGCTTGGTAGTGGTGTTAGTGTTGGTAATATTGTACTACTATCATTATTTTCTAATATATTTTTAATACTATTATAATCACTTTCTTTCTGATTATCCTGCTCCGTTACAAAACTATTTAGGTCTATTTCTTTTGTTTCATTTTCTATTTGTTGGTGATGATTTTTTAATGAACTGAGGTCTATATATACACTATTATTATCCGTTGTTGACATTTGATTACTATACAATGTTTTTTTTCTCTTTATTTTCTCTTGTTTTTTTTTTTATTTTTTTCTTTTTTTTTTATTTATTTATAATTTTAAAAAGTTATATTAAATATTGATATGTATTATTTTAAAAATAAAATATTTTTTTTTTTTTTTTTTTTTTTTTTTTTTTTTTTTTTTTTTTTTTTTTTTTTAAATAGGAAAGGATTAAAATAAAAAGTGGTTTAAAATTATACTATTTTTATGTATGTAAGTATATGTATTTATTTATGTATTTATGTATTTATATATTAATTAAATTCTATGTTTGATTTTTAACCACTTGATTTTTTTCTTTATTTTTCTTTTATATTATACAAAAAATTAAAAAAAAAAAAATTTAAAATTTAAAATTTTATATATTTAAAAAAAAAAAAAAAAACACACAAATAATTTTGAATTAATATAAATTATTATATATTATTATTTTTATTATTTTATAATTTAAAAAATTAATAAAAAAATTTTGAAAATTAAAATTTTTATTTTTTTTTTTTTTTCATTTTTTTTAATTTATTTTTTTAATTTATTATTTTTTTTATCATTTTTGCAATTTTGCAATTTTGTTTTACATATACACACCAAATTTACATGAACAAAAAAAAAAAAAAAGAAAAGATTTTAAAAAGGGGGCACTTATTTCTTAAAAAATAACAAAATAAATAAAATTAAATATTGTATATAAATTTAGAAATCAATTTCAAATTTACCACACACTTTTATTCACCCCGTTCACACTCCCTCTTAATATTATTTAAACAATATGTCAAAAAATTAAATATTAATAATTTTATTATAATAATAAATAATAGGAGTAATAATAATAATAAAGACAATAATAAAAATAAGAAATTTCTCCCTTATAATAATAGTTTCAAAAATCAAATAAAAAAAAAATGCAAGTAGCTTTATATATCCATAGACAAAATTGGTTATTTTTTATTATTACTCATTAGGATATAAATCAAATACGAGTTCCATATCAGTCCACCAATCAGTTTCTTTAGCCTCGGATATCTTTTGTTGAAACTTCCTCATTAGAGAATCCCACTCTTGTGCTTTAGGTTCTACTGCATACGATTGGTAATTTTCAGGTGTAAAATCGGGTACAGTTTCGTAATACATAAACAAATGATTACCAACTAAAAAAATCTTCATCTTGGTTATACCTATTTTTTTCAAAGCATCGGTAACCTCTGGCCATACAGATTTATGAAAAGTTTTCTGTATTTAGAGAAAATAAATAAATAAATAAATAAATAAATAAATAAATAAATAAATAAATAAATAATTATAAATATAATAATTTATATTAATTATTAAATTAAATACCTACATATTCATCAATTAATTCTTTGTCATTTTTTAAATCTAATGCTTGAGCAAAGCACTTGTATTTCTGATTACTCATTTTTTATTATTAATATTATTATAGTTACCAAAAGATGTATAATTTTATATTGCAATATTTTTATATAGTAACCCCTTTTTAAAAAAAAATTAAAAAAAAAAAAAAAAAAAAAAAAAATTAATCAAGAAAATAATAATTTGAAAATTTTTATATACAATTTTATTGATTTACAATTTTTTTGATTTAAATTATAATTTATGATTTAATTTAATAATTTTTGGTATGGTTTATGATTAATGATTACGATTTATTATTTATGATTGATTTTCTAAAATCCAAGGTTGGTCATCATTATTATAAAAATTTGATGGTATGGTAAATGGAATATGTTCATACCATTCGGGCAGAGAACTGTCATTTAATGAACTATTGGGATTTGTGAATAGTACACCAATTTCATAATTTGAAATTTGAATTTGTGTTTCATTTTTTTGAAAAGCACCCCAAGCAGCCTAATATTATTAATAAAAAAAAAAAAAAAAGTATTAATATTAATAAAAATTAACAACTAACAACAACCAATAATAATTACAGATGAAAAATTATGGCTACCAGCATAAACCCAATCATATTTAATATTTGATCTTTGATTTAATGTATCTTTTAAGGGTTTGTTTAGCCTTGTTGAAGTACCAACCAAAACCTTACTGTGATAAACTAAATGCTTTCTATAATCGTATTTTGGCGATAAATAGGAAAAGCATGATTTATCGTTATTATAGTTTTTATTTGATAAAAATAGGCAACCTGCATGTTGTAATCGATGATCGTTTGATTTTATCCATTGATCTGTTGGGTAAATTATATGAAGTGGTTTATCACTATTTTCGATGCTGGGACTGAGATGTTTTACGAAATTATTCCTAAAGTTTCCTTTTTCACCGCCAATCGATGAAGCTTGATAATAAAAATCTCTAACACAATGTTGGTTATTTTTATCTAAAACTGTGTAATCTGTAGTCTCATCTTGATTTCTATAGTACTTCTTTAAAACACTTTCCAATTTATAAATTCCCATTAAAGGTTTATCAGATTCTATAATACCACTGCCTGCTCCATCGTGTTTATAAAAACCTGGTACTGAAATAATCAAATGTGCTGAAGCTTCTGAAAAATCATATTCGTCTAAAAATTTAACTGATGGACAACCGATACTTGCTAAAAAATACTTTAGTGTTTTTAAAAAGTCATTATCTTTTGATGGTGTTGCTTGTTTTGGTGCTTTTTTTATTTGGAAATCTTGAAACCAGATAGTTTGGTTTAAACTATCGTAATCTAGTTGTGTCGGGTTGCTCGATGGTATTATGATTCTAATAAACTCTGGAAATACTAATAAAATTAATTTGCCATGAAATGTTTGATAGCTACCCAATGGTGGGTTAATTGCCATTGTTGATTTATTGATTTGTTGTATGCCTTTCTTCTCCTCTGAAATAAAGTAATGCCTGATAAAAGTTATCGGCACGTGTCTTCCTTGGGCTTCATAAAATATTTTATATATCCATTCACTTTCTAAACAAAAACCACACACCATGGCACTCTTCATATCCTTTTCCAAAAGTAAATGTTCAATTGTTAATGTTGTTGGCGAATTAAACAAATTCTTTGGTTGATTTTTAATTGTATTTAAATAAAACGTATTGGATAAATAATAATTCTCACCTATAATCGTACAAAATGTTGTTGCTTCATTCGGTTTTTGTGATTTATTGGTTGATTTAATTGGCGTTATATTATTTGTTTTTGAGTTTGCGGCTGTAGCTGGAGTTGGAGTTGTAGTTGTAGTTGTAGTTGTAGTTGTAGTTGTTGCTGTGTGTTTGTTTGCTGCGCTATTAATATTTTCCTCAACATCTGTTTCATCGTCCTCATCATCTTCCTGTTTTTCTAATTGAAAACTGTTTTTCTTTGGTGATTCTAATTTAGTAGGAGTGTTTATTGAAAAATTATTTTTTTGTTTCTTTATAACTTGGGTAGTGGGAATATCTTCGTCAGTATCATCATCAATTTCTATTACAATTCTCCCCGACATAATACAATTATAATTTTTAGTAGTTTGGTTCTAAAAAATAAATGAAATGAAAAAAAAAAAAAAATTATGAAAAATAAAAAAAAAATTTTAAAAATAAAAATAAATTAAAAAAAAAATTAAAGAGATAATTATTACATTTTATTATTACTATTATTATTATTATGATAATTTGTTATTAAATTAAAATTAATTATTTAAAAATACATATTATTATTACTGGATATTATTATTATTATTATTATTATTTTTTTTTATAAAAAAAAGTCGGTCTAATTTTAAAATTATCTATCTAAAGAATTTAAAAATGATTGCAAGGAATAAGATCAAACCAAAAGTTGAATAAATAACGATTCTAAAAATGTAGAAAAAAGAAAATTAGATGAGATTATAAAATTTAAAATTTTAAAAAAATAGTGTTAACTTACCTTTGATTTTTTTCATCTAAATTTTTAATTGGGGTTTGTAAAACTATTTGTTCAATGGTTTTTTCTCTAATTAAGATTGTGTTGGTTTTAATACCTTCGCTAATAGTATTAAGTTTAATTTTTAAAGTTGCTGAAGCGCCAATGCTTGAATTGTTTGAATGATTGATATTGTTGATTGTTTTTTTATAAGCAGATGGTGATTTTAAAATTACAGATTCATTATTATAAGTTCCACCTACGGTTGTTTTACTCTTACTGTTGTCCACTGTGCCATGGTAAACTACTGTTCCAGTATCGCTATTACCGTCAATCGAACCGTGAATAATAACTGATCCAGAATCATAGTTTGCAGTGTCTGTTCCTTTACCAAATACGCCTGGTTTATAAACCACTGTACCTGAATTATTGCTAGTACCATTTGGACCGATAGAACTACTTAATCTATTTACAACTACTGGTCTTAAAGTATCATTTGGTTGTTCAACTTTGCCGATTGATTTTCTCTTTTTGTTTTTGAATTTCATGGCAGTAGCAGTAATTTCTTTAAGGGCATCTGGTTTAGCACCCATAATAAATGGATGATTTAACAATAGTTCGGGGGTTGGTCTTTCATCAACACTCTTTGTTAAACATAAATCAACAAATGAAACGAAATCCTTGCTCCATTTCTTTGGGTCTTTTAGTGTTGGTGAAGGTCTTCTTGGTACCATATACATAGCTCTCATTGGATTAACATCTGATAATCTAATAAATTAAATTAAATAATATTAGTATTATATTATATTATTAATATACTATTTTAAATAAAATTGTTACTTACGGTGGATCGCCATCAGCTAATTCAATGGCAGTAATACCCAATGACCAAACATCGACTTTTAAATTATATTTTGATTGATTTAAAACCTCTGGTGCCATCCAGTATGGTGTACCTGCGATGGAACCCTTTGAAAAAGTTGAAATAATTTGTTGTGAAACACCAAAATCGGCTAATTTGGTTTGACCTTGATCTGTAAGTAAAATGTTGGCTGCTTTGATATCCCTATGAATGATCTGTTTTGAATGAAGGTACACTAAACCCTGTAATGCCTGTTGGCAAATCAAAGCGATTTCACGTTCCTTTAATGTTTTACCAATCGATTGCATAACATCATTTAATGATCCCAATGCACAGTAATCCATAAGGATCCAAAGTTTACTCTTTAATCTACAGGATCCAAAATAACTAACAACATATGGATTGTTGCATTTCTTTAAAATTTGAATTTCCTTTGTAATTGGTTCCACATCATCTGCTTCGAATATGTCAAACTCTTTAATTGCTAGTGGTATACCCGAATCTTTATGTGTTGCTCTGAATACTGATCCAAATGATCCCTCGCCTAATTTCTCTTCGACATTAAATGAATGTGGTCCACTCCAATTAAAATCAACATCAACGTGCACTCTATGCTGACACTCTTTTGGTTTCGAAATGTCGATCTCTATTGGAAAAAAAAAAGTAATAATAAAGTTAGTTATTTATTTATATTTTTTGTGTTTATTATTATAATAATATATTAATTTCCCACCTTTTGGATTTGAGTTACTTCTAAACAATCTAACCATTTTCTTTAATAGTCGCTAATTAGAATTTTGGTTTTGATTATTTTCTTTTAAAAAAATTGAAATAAATATTTTAAAATATTGGATATGATTATTTGAAAATTATTATTATTATTAGAAATTAAAAATTAAAAATATCTTCTGATTGTGTGTAATTAAATAAAAATAAATTGTTGATTTGTTTTAATGTTATATTAAATATTGAATAAATAAAGTGATTATGTAAAATACAAATAAATAAATATGGTTTAAAATATGAAAGAATGTGTGAGAAAAAAAATAAAAAAAAGTTTTTTAAATTATTTTAAAAAAAAATAAAAATAAAATAAAATTAAAAAAAATAAAAATAAAAAAAAATTAAATTTATTTTTTTTATAAATGAAAATAATAAATGTGTATATTAGAGCTGAAATAAATAGAATTATATAAAAAAGAATAGATATAAAAAACTCTACAAATTGTTTTTTTGGGGGTTTGAACTTTTTAAAAAATTTTTTTTATTTTTTTACATGTAATATCTTTATAATATTATAATTTTTTTTTTTTGGGGTTTTTTTTTTATTATTATTTTATATTTATTCTTTGATTGGTTTTTCTGATGGTTGTTTGACTTCTTTGGCATCACTTTGGCCTTTGGCCCAATCGGCTGAATCAAAATATTTCTTTTCCTATATAAAATAAAATTTGAATGATTAATACAATTTATTCCATCTCGATTACTTTTTTTCTTTTTTTATAATCTATGAAATTTCAATAATTGAATATTGATATAATTACTACTAACCTTCTTTTGTAAAAGTTGAACTGATGGTTTTGGTAATCTACCATATTTTTCAAAAAATTTTTGTTCTTCTTCAGTCATTGGTGGCTATTTTAGAAAAAAATAAAAAAAGAAGTTAGTGAAAGTTTATATAATTTGTATTTGTATTGATGTGGTTATTATAAACTATTAGTTATCTTATTTTTTATATTAATATAAAGTTGTTACAACTGTAGCACTAGATAGGATAACTAATATAACTATAAATAAATTTTACTATTTGAGACATACTTTAGTATCTGGGTTTGACATTTTAATCTATTTATATATATATGTTTGAATTATGTATGATTGGGTTATAATTTGTAAAATATGATATGTTTTATTTCGAAGTTTATTTATGAATTCGAAATATTATATTTGTTTATATTTTGTTTATTTTTTTTAATTAATAAATGGTTGAATTTGAAGTAAAAAAAAATTTTAAAAAAATTTTAAAAATTTTGTTTTATAAAAAAAATTTTAAAAAAAAATAAAAAAAAAATTTATTTTTTTTTTATTTTTTTTTTATTTTATTTTTTTTTATGTTTTTATTATTTTTTTTATTTGAAAGCTTTAAAAAGAAGAAATAGAAAAACTAAAAAAAAAAATAAAGAGAGATTGAGGGTGAAAAAAAAAATAATCTATATTTAAAATTGTTTATGTGTAAAAAAAAAAAAAAGTAAAATTAAAATAATATGTAAAAACACACAAAAAATAATTAATTATTTATTCAAATTCAAATTATTTTTATTTTAATTTTGGTATTTATCCAACATATATAATTTAAAAAAAAATAAATTTAAAAAATAATATTAAAATTAAAAAAAATTTAAAAAAAATTAAAAACATAAATATTAAAAAAAAAAAAAAAAAAAGTGGTTATTTTGGTTATTTATTGTATACAAAAACACCCACACTCATACACACACCTTAATATTCATATATATAAATATATACATAAATATATATTTACATATACACACACATATTCCTACATTATATAATAATAATAATATTTATTTATTTCTCAAACAAAAAAAAAGAAATATAGAAATAATTATCCTGTAAAATTTTTGTATTTATATTTAAAATCATAATAAAATTTAAAATATCATAAAATATCACAATAAATCATAATATATCATAATAAATAAACATAATAATAATGGATACAATATCATCAGCACCACCTCCATCATCAGAATCTACACTAAATAGTATAATTACTTCGTCTTTAAATCCAATACAGACAACATCAGATAGTAGTAATGGTAATATTAAAGTTATAGATAGCAGTAATAGCATAGATGATTTAACGTCAACATCAATAACCTGCAATACAACTACAGATACCATAACAAAAACAACAACAACAACAACAACAACTGGCAAAACAATAGAAGAGACTATCATTAAAACTGAAGAAAATATTACAATAAAAACAAAATGGAACGGTAAAGAATATAAAGTATTAATTAATAAAAGCAGTACAGTGTTCGAGTTAAAGAGACAGTTAGAAACAATGACAAATGTATTATCAAAAAGACAAAAAATATTGGGGTTATCAAAAGGTAAACAACCAACTGATGATATGGTAATTGGGACATTATCAATTCAAGACGGCCACAGTGTGATTATGATGGGTACTCCAGAATCAAATATTATTGCAGAAACACCAAAGGATATAGATGACGAAGTATTTAATGATTTCGAATTTGATTATATCCCGGACTCTGATGAAATCTCTCACATTGAAAAGAACAAAATTCAATTAAATGAAATGAAGTTGAGATGTGGTGACATCTCTTTAATTAATGAACCAAGACCAAATAAAAAGCTTTTAGTTTTAGATTTAGACCATACAATTTTAGACTTCAAAGATCAAGATGTGGAAAGTAAGTGTAATCTTATCATAAAGCTTTAATAGTTATGCATATATTAACATTGTAATAAATATTATATTATTCATAGATATGAAAAGACCTCATTTAGAAGAGTTTTTAGTTCAGTCATATCAAAACTATGACATTGGTATTTGGTCACAAACAAGTTGGAAATGGATTGAAATTAAATTAACAGAGTTGGGATTATTGACAAATCCAAAATTCAAAATATGTTTTGTAATGGATCAAACTTTAATGTTTAAAGTAACATCCTATCGTAATGTTAATGGTAAAGAAAGAACTAAAATCAAACATCAAGTTAAAGCTTTAGAAATCATTTGGACTCATAAACACCTTGGAAAATTTTTTACCTCAAAAAACACTCTTCATGTTGATGATTTAAGTAAAAATTTTGCAATGAACCCAAAAAATGTAAGTTATTTTCAAAACCAAAACCTTTTACTGTTATATAAACTCATTTTAATAATATTAAATTATTTCTCTTTATTACAGGGAGTTCATGTACCACCATTCAAAATTAAAGACGCAAAAAAGTATGGTGATAGTGTGCTTTTTCATTTAACAAAGTATTTGAATAATATTTCAAGTGAAGAGGATTTCACCAAAATTGATCATAAAGAATGGATTAGAAAGATTCTCTAGATCTTTTCTTTTGTAAAATTTGCAAATTATATAGCTTAAAAAAAACAAAAAAAAAATAAAAACATCTTTTTTTTTCTAAGCTCACATTTTCTTTATTTATAGATTATGAGATAATCAAAGAGCCCAACAATTATTTCTATTTTATTTTTTATTATATTTTCTCATTTTATTTATATTTTATAGAGTAATAAATAAAAACAAATTAATTGTTTTTATAAAACAATTTAAAAATTTACAAATTTATTTTAATTTATTTATTTATTTACAATTTTTTGATATATAGCTTAATATTTATTTTTAATAGCATCCCAAGTTTCCACCGCTTCCAATTAGACCATCAACAAGATTGCCCACAGTTCCAGCAACAGACCCAACTAAAACACCTGTGGTATTTAAAACACCACCAACCAAGTGTGGGACAGTCCCGTTATTATCACAGCCACTACCACATTGTATACTATTTGAACCTAATACCAATGAATGGTTTAATGATGATTGTGATGAATTTAAATTTTTGTTTGATTTGATACTTAATGAAACAAGTGAACCTATAGAATAAATATTTATAGAAATATTAGTTAATGAACATATATTTTAATTTTATTGATTTTTTATAGTTTTTATTTTACCTAATATTGTCATTTTATTTTGTTTATAGTTGTTTTTTTAATAAATTGAGTTTTTATTTATTAATGATGAATAATATAAAAATCTATTTATACTTTTTTTTTTTTCTATTTTTTATTTCTTAATTAAAATTTTATAAAATAAACCCATTTTTTTTATAACTACCTTTCCTTTTTTAAACATACACTAACGAAATGATTGTTAGTGTAATTTTATAATAATCATTTTTATATTATAATTATTATTATAATTCTTCCTATTCTTTATTATTTTGAATTTTATTACCTATAAATTCTTTGTATGTGTGTGTGCACTCGTATTTAAACACACAACACACATTCACCCAAATATATAAAATTTGTAAAAAAATTAAATATGTAAAAAATTAATTTTTTATTAATTCTAATTAAATTTGTATTCTAAAATAAAATTATATTATTCAATGATTTTCTATACTATTTAAATGATATCTTTTTAATATAGTGTAACGTTTAAATATAGAAAAGAAATAATGATTTTATTTTTTATATATCTATAGTATTTGCTCCAATCATAAATTTGTATTAAAAGTGTATAGTTAACAATATTTACTTAAAATTCTTCCTTTTTTATTAAAAAATATCACATAATCACATAATAAAAATGTCATGTGTATGCACCGGTGTTCATGTGTGTGTTATTTTTTCTTTTTTTTTCAAAATATCAAAAAGAACCCCCACCATAATGAATACAATTTAATAAAAGTAAATGATTATATTTTGAATGATATAGCTCAAATAAGTAAAGTATTAATGCAAGAAAAAAAATTCAATAAATAATTAAAAAAAAAACTAATTGTAGATTTAATTAAGTTTCTTTTAATTACAAATTGTTTAAGAAAAAAAAAATATAAATATTAAAAAATTTAAATTTATTTATTTCATTCAATTAAAAAATAAAATTAATTCTTATAATTAAATAAAAATTTTAAAATGACAATATTAAGTATAGTATTAAGATTACAATATATTTATCTCCTTTAAATAAATATAAATTCTAACAAAAAATCAAAATATAGGTACAATTTCGTCAATTGGTAATGTTAGGTCAATTAGTAAATCATCCAATACTATTGCCGTGTCAGCATTAACAGCACAAACATCAAGTAATAGTATACAGTGTGGTTGTGGAACAAGTGGTGGCAAATTGTTAGTTGGGGATATTTTTATTTACACTGGTGCATTTATTGGCTCTTTTATGGTTAGTTTTGGTTCTTTGATTAACAACATCGCAGGAAGTAGCCGAGGGGGATGCGGCTGTAACTAAATTACAAATTTTATTGGTCGAAATGTTTCTATAAATATATTATATAAAATATAAAATATAAAAATAATAAATAAAATAATATTAGAATTAATAAATATTATATAAACTTTTTTATCTTGAAATATTTTAATAAATAAATCAATATTTAATATAAATTTTATTATTTTTTTAATATTTTTTTTTAATAAATAAAGGAATAAAAGATCTATAAAACATAATTAATTACAACCATAGTTTCCTCCATCTCCAATTAGGCCATTTACAAGACCTCCTACTGTGTTTCCGACTGTATTAACTAAATCACCAGTGGTTAATAAAACACCACCTACCAAATGAGGAACTATGCCAATTGGACCACACCCACTTCCACATTGTATTTTGTTTGATGATTGTAATGATTTCGATATTGAAAATGAAGAGGAAGAATTTGTTTTATAAATAAAACTAAGGTTACTCATTGAAGAAACTGAACCTATAAAAATAATAATTAATAAAAAAAATATAATTATTTTTATTTATTATAATTAATATTTACCAATTAATGTCATTTTATTAGTATATAAATTTTTTTTTGATGGAACGAAAAAGAATGAAATTATAAAAAGTATTAAATATATTTTTTTTTTTAATTTTGTTTTTTTTTTTCTTAATTTATATAATAATTTTTTATTTGATTATTATAATAAAATCTATAAATTTTCTATATATACTTTTTTAAAATCAATAGAAAATAAATATGGTTTAGCAGTTAAAAATAGAACATACAAAAATGGTACAACTTTTTTATTGGAACAAATATAAAAAATTGGTTAAGTTGTTTTTAATTTTAAGAAGCTTAATTTAGTTATAAAAGAAAACTACAAATTTAACCTTGTGTAATATAATTACAATATTATTGAGGTTTATATTTAAATAATTTTTTTTTTAATTATTATAATTTTTTAATTTTTGAAGTGGGTGTAAGAGTTTTTTGGGGAGTTTAAGAATTCATAATATCTATTATCAAAAAAAATAAACTACAACTTTATTAAATTAAAAAAGTGGATTAAACAGTTTTAGAATTTAATTATGTGTTGTAAATATAAAAATTTGTTTTTTTTAAAAAATAAAGAAAATATAAAAAAAATCAAGGCAAAAAAAAGTGTTTGTTAAAATTAAAAATATAGTTACATATTTGCGTTGCAATATTTGTAACAATAACTGTAATATTATTTTTATTATAGATATTTTTTAAAAGCTTGTTGCATTATCCCTAAACAGATACTTTCAGTTGACCCTTTACTTTTTAATATTAGTTGATTTTCTTTTCTTTTGATATAGCATTTTTTAAAATCTTTATCGGTCACTGGATACTTAAGATAAAGGATATCATCTTTTTCTAAGTTTTTGGCACCACTACTATTAGTATTATTATGAAGAGTTATTGTTTTATCTATTTCATCTCCTTCTTTCCAATTAATATTAAAAATAATACCTGTTCCTTCAAAACTATCTGAATAAAATGGATATTTTTCACAATATTTATTAAATAAATGTTCGTTATTTTGCATTTGGTTTTTAATTATTGAAATTAATTGGCTAGCTATTAGCTTTGGAAATTTATAATGTATATAGTTAACATATTCACTAGTTAACACCATTGAATTATTTATAATTTGGTTGGTAGTTGATGTTGTGGAAGTTGATTCATCAGTTTCGGAATCATATTTATAAATAATATTTTTATTACTAAAATTAATTATTTTGATTTGAAATTCATTATTATTTTCAATTATATTATCTATATTATTTATATTTATATTATTTATATTATTATCCATATTATTATTTATATTGGTGGCTGTTAAACTTTCTTCTTGTGTTTTTAATTGATTAAAAATTGATGAATAGTTATAATTTTCATTTTTATTTGAAAATTTAATTGTATTGAATAATAAATCTAATTGTGGAATTGTTGTTTTGATATACCTGATAAAGTTTTCAGTTTGGTCTCTATCATTGAAATCGACTTTAACAATATGTAGTTTCTTTAAATGGGGGGAAAATTTTTGTTGGGAAATTTTTTTTTTTGTAATTTCTGGGAATCTTGATGTTATAAATACTGTAAAACCTAGATCTAAAAGATAAAAAGCAATTTGAAAACCTAAACCTGTTCTTCCTCCAAGTACTAATGAATATTTAAATGGTGCAATTGATCTCACATTACCCACATATGTGTTTTTTAAATTATAAAAACCTGAACATCTATTTCCTTCAGGAGAGCAAAATTTTTTGTGATTACCATCAAAAAATCGGTGTCTTCTACAAGCTTTACATTCGATTAAAGTTTTTGTTAAAATATCAAATTTTTCCTTAAAAGATATTTCAAATAATTCTGGATTTTCCAATAAATAATATGGATCATCAGAAACTGCTTTACATCCGAAAGTTTCATTTAAAAAATCTTTCATTTGGGCGATACTAAGGCCTTCTTTTTGCCGCTGCTCATCATAAAAATCATAGGAATCAATCGCTACGTAAGATGAATTTCTTTCTTGGACATATTCTTTAATTTTGCTAAATGTAAAGAAGCCTCTTTTTAAATATTTGGCTACTCGGTATCTTTCGGGTTGGTTGAAAATTTGACCTCCGATATTGTACCTTTTATTGTATGAGTCAATTGATTCTCTATGCATAAACACATTGGACCCATCATAAAACACCATAGCACAATTCATATCGAATGAAGAAAGTAAATGATCCACGGATTTGTATATTTTGGTGATAAATTGAATTTTTCTTTGTGGGTAAGTTCTGAAGAATGTTAATGCATTTCGTGTTCGAACATATAAAAATGAATTTTCAAAAAGCGGGTTGGCTTCTCTATAATTTGATTTAATATTTTCAATAGATTGATAAATTTTCATTTTGGCACTATTTAAATCTTGGCCTATAAACCATATATCCACATCGCTACCAAGGGTGGGTGAATTTTGACCAAAGAATCTATCAACAAGTAATTCTTTTAAACGGGAGCTTTCAAAAACAAATTCCATAAATTTTCTTACTAAAAGCACCGGCATTTTTGATTTGTATAAATATCGCTCGATTGTTTTATAATGGATGAATTCTTTTTTAATTGCGATCGGTAGTGTATCGAGACATGCAGAAATGGAGCCACCTGAAACTATTACTCTAGTTTCATCAGTTTCTTCACCCCAGTCAAAATTTTTGAATAAACCGCTGCTAAAGACACCAAAGCACAGCTTAAACAACTCTAATGAGGGCGAGATTGAATAGTTCCCATTTTTAGGTGGACGGTAGAAATCATAGTCTTTTAAAGAATCACTCCCATATTTGAATTCTTCTGGGTTGTTTCCGAAATCACTTTTGAATATGTTCTTGTTGCAATATAAATCTGGTTTTAAATAAAAACTATGGTTGAAAACCTCTTGGTCATAAACTTTAATGATTTCGTTACTATTGTAAGGGTTATTATTATTATTATTATTATTGTTTTTTTGATGAAGAAAAAAGTTTATCGTTTTTATGTTTATATTATTTTCAATTGAAATTATTTGTGCTGAGTATTGCAGTTGATAGCTATAAAAATTATATTTTCTTATTTCTATTTCAACACTTTGATCTATAAATTTTAAATAATCACTAATGTCACTATTTATTGAATAATATTTATCTTTGTTATTGATTCTTTTATAAAATGAATGAATTGATTTAATATGCTCCCTATTATTGATTTTTGTTAAAAGATTTTTATAAATTTCTTTTATTTCTTTTATATCTGATTTTTTATTTCCAACTAAATAATTTAAATGTGAAAATATATAAATTGATAATAATTTGAAAATTTTATTGTTATTGTTATTGCTAATTAAATATTCATCAATTTTTTGATTTATTAAACCACTATCTATATATTTGAAATTATTTAATAATCTAGAAAAAAAATTAGATGGGCCAGTAACTCCTTTTGGATATAAAAAAAGCAAAAGATATAATTCCTTATAACCTTTATACAAATATGCTTCAATTAGATGATCGCTTATGTTTTTTAATTTAAAAGGTTGAGTTTCTTTGATGACTGTGACACTACTGCTATTTTCACTGTTGCTATTATTTTTGTCAATATTACTACAATTATTATTACCATTATTATTATCAGTATTGTTATAATAATTTTTAGAATTACAATTAACACTATTGTTTATATTATTAACTACATAGTCTATTTTTGCTATATCATCATTGGCTGTTTTAATTTTCTTTTTATCATTTCCATTTAAACTGTCATATGTTTTTTTTCTTTTTAAATAATTTACTATTGAACATGATTTGTAATTTTCTTTATGATGAACAATTTCTTTATTGTCAACTACTTTTTTATATTTTACACATGGATGGGGTATTAAGTGTAAACTGATTGGTTTATCCAATAAAGTTAATTTAGAAAACTCCTTTATAATGAGTTTTTTGATATTTTTTTTTGAAAAGTATTCCAAGTATCTAATGTTTATTATTGAATTTTTTCTCAATGTTCCTTCAGGAGGATTAATAACAACTAGTCTATATTTGTATAAAAAATCATTTACAATACTATTTCAGAGTTAATATTTGAGTATTCTATGGATAATTATAAAGCTTTAGTTTAATACATACACTGATTTTATTGTTTTATTTTTTGAATATTCCAAATCTTCGATTTGAACCACTATGTTCAACTCTCTATAATTAAGTTCAATATATTCATAAAAAAAAATTGAAAGTGCTTCATTTTTTATTAATTTTAATTTCTCCATTATTATATTTGTGAAGAGGTTAAAAAAAAATAAAAAAAAGATCTTGAAAAAAAATAAAAAAATAAAAATGAAAAAAAATTTTAATTAAAATTTTTAAAAAAAAATTAATTTCAAGGAAATCTTTATTTACTTTAAAAAAAAAAATGGTATTCTTTTTTTAGCCATTATTCCAGTTACTATTGACTGTATTTTAAAAAAATATTTCAGATTCTTGTTTTATTTTTTATTTTATAACCAAGAGAAAAGAAATGATACAAACAGATAAAAAAATTTGCATAATTATGAAAAAAAGAAATTAAGTTTTAAAAAATTAATATTAAAATTAATTAATATTATGATTTTTATTTTTGTATTTTAGCTAAATATAATTTTAATTGATTTTGGTACATCTTTTAAATATTTTTTAGTATATTGTTTTGATATTTTTAAAATTTCTAAATTACAGGGTAATAATTGTGCGCTTAAAGGATAGTTAAAATTTTTACCAAATTCTAATTGTCGAATGTTTGAATTTGAAATGGAACCTTTTTCTATTGGTTGGTTGAATGCATCACCAAATTTGAGTGTGGTTATAGATGATGCGATGATACCACATTTTATAGGTTGGTTAAATATATCACCAGTATCTAGGCTTGTGATATGGTCAGGAATTGAAGAAATTGAATTTAGGTTATTAAAATCTTCTCTAAATTTGAGGGTTTTAATTGTTTTAGGTATGCTTGGAATAACTTTTGATACTTCTAATGTTTTAACCCAGTTTGGAACGTTATCTAAATCTTTAAAGTAATATCCAACTGAAACTGTATGAAGAGTTTGAGGGAATACATGACTAACTATTTTTTGAAATGAGCATGGTGAGAATCTTATGCTTTCCAATTGGTTTGGTATAATACCCATTTTATCGATGGCCCAATAAAAACTATTACCTAAATTCAAATACTTTAAACTTTGAGGTAGTACTCCACGTTCTATAAGTTGAGAATAGTGAAAACCAAGCTCTAAGTGCTCTATATTTGGGGGGAGTGATCCTATAAACATTGGTTGGTTAAATTTAGATACAAAAATTAAATTCTTTAAAGAGTTGGGTAACAGTGATCTTTTGGTGTTTTCGCAATAAATTGGACAATTAAATGCAAATAATTTTAACTTTTCTAAAGAATCTGGAAGTATTGATTGATAGCTTGTGCCCTCTTCTACTAATGAATGATCCCAACATACTCCTAATGTTAAAGATTTTAAATTTCTAGGTAATACTTTTCTTGATAATGGTTTATTAAATGAATGACCTCTATACAACAAATAATATATTAATATAAACTAATCATTAAAATAAAAAATTAATGGGTGGCTATACTTACAACTCTAATGATGTAACTGAAAAGGGGATACTATTAACTTGAATGTTTTTATTAAAACCATAACCTAGAGTTAAATTTAAAATACCATTTGGAATACTTTGATTTGGTATTAGTTCTTGATTAAACATATGTCCCAATGTTAATGTTTTAACAGAACTTGGAATCATTCCTTTAACCAACAGTTTATCGAAACAATGACCGAAACAAATCTCTATTACTGAATTGGGAACTCTAAACTCTTTAATAGTATGGTTAAATTGATACCCGAATGTAATTGCTTTAATTGTTGGACTTAATAATAAGTTTCTTGGTATCTTTTCGTTAAAATCTTGATCGAATGTTAAATTTGATATGTATTCCCTCATTGGGTGATAGTAAAACTCTTTTAATGAACTAATTTTACACTTGTCGTTTTCTTCTAATAATCTTACATGTTTAAATATTTCTTTAACAATAACTAGATTATGAAAGATTTTAAAAAACACAGTCTCTTGATTTGATAAAGTTCTTAATTTTTTTATTATTACATTTGAACTATTCGAGTTCTTATTGTTAAGAATAGCTGAGTTATTATTAATAGTATTTGTAATTGTTATTGTGGAAACTGACATTTTTATTATTAAAATTTTTTTATTTTTTTATTTTTTTATTAAACTTTTTTTAAAAAAACATATGTATCTATAAAAATTATAAAAAAAAGAATTTAATTTATATTTATATTAAAAAAAAAAAAAATAGTTAGATAAAAAAAGTAAAAAAAAAAAAAAATATTAAAACAATATTTTTATCTATTATTTATATTATTTTCGAATATATTTATTATCACTATTTCTAAATTAGTATGGCTTACTTCTTTATATGTAATTGTGGGGTGGTTTTATTATCGCAAAAAATATTTTTTGGGAATGCGTAGGTGTGTGGTGTTTTGGGAAGTGGGTTTTATTTTTATTTTTATTTTTATTTAATTTTATTTAAAGTTATTAATTTCAAATATTGGAAGAATATAATAATATTTCTTTATTTATAAATAATTATTTATATGATTGAAAAAAAAAAAAAAAGGGTTGTTTAGAATGGGCAATCATTTTAAAAATATCTTTTTTGAAAAAAAAAAAAATAAAAAAAAATAAAAATAAAAAATAAAAATAAAATTAAAAAATTAAAAATAAATTTTTTAAAAATAATAAATTTTTTTGATCCATTTAGTAAAAAAACTAAACAACAAAATTAAATCATCGGTTTTTAATTTCAAAAAAAAATACAACAAATAAAATTGAAAACAAAAAAAAAACTCTACAGATTGCAAAAAACATAAATTAAAGAAATAATCCCATTTTTAATAAATTTTTTAAATATTATTAAACATAAATTAAAGAAATAATCCACCTTTAATTATTTCAATAATTAATTTTTATATTATTGTTATTCTTATTATTCTTATTACCATTATTGTTATTGTTATTACCAATGTTTATATTTAATTTATAATCATTATTTAGAGTTAGATTTGTCAAAGACGATGGCAAAATATCGGACGTCAACTGCTGGGAAAAAAACTTTCCAAACTCTGGTTATTTATTAAACAAAATGAAAATAAAATAAAAAAAAGCAAGAAAAGAAAAGAAAAGAAAAGAAAAGAAAAGAAAAGAAAAGAAAAGAAAAGAAATAAATATTAATAAATTATTTTATTTTATTTTATTTTATTTTATTTTAAAATTTTAAATAATAAATGTTATCATATGTTTTATATTTACCTAAATGAGTAATTGTATTTGGAAAAATATTATTATTAATATTAATATTATTATTATTGTTGTTGTTATTATTATTACTATTATTATTGGATAATAATTGTTGATTAAACATATGAGAAAAAGAGAGTGATTTTAAATTGCATGGTAATACATCTTTATCGATTGGTTTGTTAAATTTAAACGAAAATCTAATAGAGGCCAATGAGTCGGGGAATAAACCTTTAGAAATCTCTTGATTAAAACTGTAACCCAAATCAACATGTTTTATATGGTTTGGAATAGATCCTATTGGTATTGGGTCATTGAAATTCTTTTCAAAAGATAGTTTTTCAATTGATTTTGGAATTGATAAAAGATTTATATTATTATTATTTTTATTTTTATTATTATTATATATACAATTGTTATTATTATTTACAAAATTATTTACATCTTGATCATCATCAGTTGGATTAATTAAACCTGAACCAACTTTTAAATGTTTTAAATTTAAAGGAAGATTATTACAATTGATAACTTGAGAGAAATCATTTTTGAATGATAAATAAGAAACTGATGAAGGAATTGAACCATTTAAAATTGGTTGGTTGTAAAATGAACCAAATTTTAATGTTTTTAAATGATCTGAATGGATTGGTAATGAGCCAACTTCTAATTGTTTGTTGAAGAACTTTCCAAAACGTATATAGGCTAAACTTGATGGCATACTATCGATTTGTATAGCTTGATTGAATCTTTCACCAAATTTTAACTTTTTTAGTTGTGGAGGTAGTGAACCCTTTTGAAGTGGTTTGTTAAAGCTGAAAGAGAATTGAATAGATTGAACATTCTTTGGAATTGCATTGACTGGTATGTCTTCGTTAAAAAAATATCCAAATGAAATATTTGTTAAATAAGATCTATATTTGAAATTGGCTAATGATTTTAAATCTTTGAATTCATAATTTAAATATAAATTGAAAAGTACAACATGTGAGAATATCTCTTTTCTTAAAACAATGTTTCTCCAGACTTTAAAGAATAGAATTTCATCATTACTTTGTTCTATTTCTTGACTATTATTTGTACTATTTACATCAACACCAAATATAAAATTATTATTATCGTTATTATTATTATTATTATTATTATTAGTATTATTATTATTATTAATATTTGTACTTTTAATTAATGGTGATGATAATGGTGTTGATTTTTGAAAATTATTTTGATTAATTTTAGCTTTTTCATGTTGTTGCTCTTTTAATGGTGATAGTAATGATGTCGATGAAGATGATAGTAACAATGGTGATGATAATAATGTTGTTGATGAAGATGATGAGTTTAATGATGGTGATGGTGATGAACAAATTTGATATGATT
>NW_003519723.1:0-30643 GCF_000190715.1 Dictyostelium purpureum | reverse complement strand
TTTTTATTTTCTTTAATAGTATCAACAAAGATAGAATAGAGAATTTTAAATGATTCCTATAATATCTTATATAACGCTAGTATTAGAAGAAAACATAAATTCAAGTATATCATCAAATATATAATATAATCAAAAAATAAACAAAAAAATAAAAATAATAATAATAATTATTTAAATAAATAAAGAAAAACTATAATATAATAAATAAACCTCTTTGTATATAAAAATAAAATTTTATATTTCAAAAATAAACAATAAACAATTTTTTTTTAATAATAATCAAATATATGTATCAAAATATACATACATAAAAATTTATGGAACTTTTTGATATGATACCATATTCTATTAGTAGTGTTTGTGATTATACCACATCAGCATCATCAACCACTACTTCACCAACCATTTCAGTTATAGCTAGCAATAGTAATAATAATAACAATAACAACATTAAATCATCATTTTTAAATACAAGTAATAATAATATTGAAATTAGACATTCAATTTCAACCCCAGCAACCCCAATGACACATAGCGTTACTTTTAATTTAAATCAACCATTAAATAGTATTAGTAATAACAATAACAATAACAACAATAATAATAATAATAACAATAACAATAATAATATAGATATTTCACCATCAATTTCGGGCCAAAATAATTACAATATTATTAGTGTTTCACCAAAAAATATACCTGATATACTTATACTTAGTAAAGAATACCAATATTGTAATACAACATTTATTAATACAAATAATAATTCAAAACAAGATTATAATCCACTAAAACATTTATATGACCCTCCATCACAACCACAAACACCAACCCAACAATCACAATCAGCATCAACACTTTTCGACAATGGAGATACTTTAAGTTTAAATACTTCAACTTCTTCAACTACAACATCATATAGCAATGAACAAAGTTCAAATTCAACCAACTTTGATATAGAGAACCCAACCCAACAAAGAAAAAGAAGCACATCATTCTCAATGAAAAATTTAAATATTCTTTCACATCAAGTTGCTGGTCAAGCACCATTATTAAAATTACCAGATGGTAAAATTTTAAAACCTTTAGTTCCTCAAGAATATCAGTTCTATGAATCATTGAAATATCATCAAGAGTTTATTGGTTTCACCCCAAAGTTTTATGGCATACTCGATTTAAAGAATTATGATTTAAAATATTTAGAGGAGACATTTAAATCACATAATTGTAATTCAATCGATTATAACCATTGGAGAAATAAAACTATAAATTTACCAAAAGATTGCCAAAATTGTAAGTAATTTATAAACTATAACAACCATATCTTTTTTATTTATTTATTTTTACTAATATTATTTTATTTTATTTATATTTACAGTGTATATTAAAATTGAAGATTTAACTTATTTATGTAAATATCCCTGTATATTAGATCTTAAAATGGGCACAAGACAACATGGAGTCGACGCACCCATCGAAAAAATAAGGAAAATGGAAGAGAAATGTAAACTAACAACATCTGCTCCATTGGGTTTTAGAGTGTGTGGACTTAAAGTAAGTTATTATAATCACTATCGAAATAATTTATTTTTTCAAAAACTAATATTAATTTTTAATTTTTAATTTTAGGTATATGATCAAAAACAAGGTTCATACACAACATATGATAAATTTTATGGAAGAAAATTAAAGGTTTCAGATATTCCAACAGTTATTTGTAAATATGTAGACAATGGTTTAAGACATAGAACCGAAATTTTAAGTGGTATAGCGAAAAGATTGTATCAATTAATATCACTCTTTGAAAGTCAAAAATGTTTTAAACTTTATGGGGGTTCTCTTTTAATTATCTATGATGGACAAAGTACAAATCTTCAAGATGCCAAAATTAATATCAAAATGGTCGATTTTGCAAATGCTTCACCTAATCACAGTCACAACAATAGCAACGATGTTAATACTTTAGATGAAGGTTATCTTTTTGGCTTGAAAAATCTTTTAAAAATAGTTAATAATTTGGTGCAAATATCGAACACAAATATAGGTGAAACCATTTAAAAACAAGAAAAAAAAAAAAAAAAATATAAATTAAACTGTATAATCGAAAAATATAAATGACAAATCCAAAATATAAACCAAATATATAAAACAATAAAGTTTTTTAATTTCTATTATTTATTCAAAAAAAAAAAATTTTTTACTTTCCTTTTTTCTTTTTTTTTAATAATATAATATATTTGTATTATTTATTATTTAAGTAATTGGCTATTGACTTTTTATATAATGATTTAAATGATTTTGGGTCAACTATTTTAATAATATGTACAAGTTTATCGATTTCTTGAGATTTTGATATTAAATCAGAGTATTCGACTTCGGATTGATTTAGATATATTGTATGCAAAGAGTCTGGGATTGATACAATTTGTGATAATGGCCCAGTAAAGATTAAAACTTCTACATTAAGATCTTTATCTATTATCATATGCCCACAAATTTCTAAAATTTTTAAGTCTTTGGGTAATTGCTGCAGTTGTTGATGATTCAAGAAATTATTTGCAACTGAGGCTGTTAGACATGATAACATTGAAGATGCTATAAACATATCATATCCATATTTTAAAAACTGAATGTGTGGAGGTATATTAAAATCCTTATGTGATGCATAGGGGCTTTGAAATTGCATATCAGTAACTGATTGTGGTATTTGAATGTGGTCATAGTTTGTTGGGCTTGAAAATGAGGTCATTATTTTTATTGATGTTAAACTCTTTAAAGTTGTTAGTGGTGGGCAATTTTCTGATAGATTTTCAAACTTTAATTTTGTTAATGTTGTTGGGAGTTGATCTGGCTGTTTGAATGTATATTTTAAAAGATTTGGAGGAAAAATAAAGTTCTTTTGTAATGTACAGCTTGAATTTAAAGACAGAAACTCTACACTTGGTGGTATTATATTGCATTTTAATTCGTGGGGTGATAAAAATAGTAGTGTTAGTTTTTTAACTCCATTTGGTAGATAGTTCTCGACTAGTTGTTTGTCATAAACAAAGAGCTTTAACTTTGTTATACTACTTGGGTAAACATTGGAACCACAGTCTCCTGTCGTAAGGGACTCAAGACTCGAGGGAAGAACACCAGGTCCAAATGGCTTGCAATAGTTGTGTATATTTAAATGGGTTAAATTTGGTAAGGTATTTTGATGAAATGGATAGCTAAACCCTGAACCGATCCTTAAATATTTTAAATTCTTTGGTAAAACATTTTCTTCAAAAGGTTGATTATAGCTAAATAGAGTAAGACTCGTTAGTGATTCTGGTAAAATTTGCTTTTCAAATTTTGTATTGAAATGAGGATCTTGAAATTCCAGTGTCTCTATTGTGTTACAAAATATATTGGCTCTTAATTGGGTATCGAAAATATTTGATAGAGTTAATGAAACTAATCCATTGACACTTGAAAGTATTTCTTCAATATCAAACCTATTTGAAAACTCTGATTCTAAAACCAATTTTTTTATTTTTCTACCTTTTAAATTTGCTTTAATAATTTCATTAAAATGATTTCTAAGTATAAAATTAATTTCTAAATTAACAATTGGTTCTTCCATTATAAAATCTAAATTATTATTGTTTATTAATTTATAATTATTTTGTATATTATTATTATTATTACTATTATTATTATTATTATTGTTGTTGTTATTATTACTATTGTTATTAAGTGCTTGGTTTAATTTATTCCCTCTATTTAATAATATGTTTTGATGGTCAGATCTTAGTGATCTGACATTTTTTATATTAAAATTATTATTTTTTTCGAAACTTCTTTTTAAAACCATTTTAAGTGAATCTAAATTTGATGGTAATAAATTTAACCCATATTCGAAATCATTAATTGTAATTGAGGCAGATTTGAAATATTGATAATATGGATAACTCTTGAATTGCTTTGATATATTAAATCCATTGAATTCTAATTGCTGTGGAATATGTGAATGAAATGAATAGAGTCTAAGGTGAAATAATATTTGGTTACGAATTACAACATTTTCCCAAACTTTATAAAAATCATTATTATTATTATTATTGTTTAAATTATTATTATTTTTATTTTCATTATTATTATTTTTATTTTTATTATTATTATTATTATTATTATTGTTATTATTATTATTATTATTATTATTCATATTTATTATAATAAAATATTTAAATAGAATATTGTATTAATCTATAATACAATAAAAACTAAAACCATATAAAAATTTAATATCTGTGTAAAAAAATAAAGAAAAAAAATAAAAAACAAATTAAAAAAATAAAAAAATTAATTTAAAAATATTAAAAAAATTAATATAAAAATAAAAAAAAAAAAAACAATAAATACAAAAAAAGAAAACAATTATATTTAAAATAAAAAAAAATATAAATAGACAAAAAAAAAAAAAAAAACAATATAATTATTTATAACTTTTTTTGATGATAAAAATACTAAAAAAAATATGGAAAAATAGATATGAATATACATTCATTATTTTTTTTTTCATTTTTATTTTTTTTTCATTTTTTTTTTTAAATTTTTTTTTTTTTTTTTTAAATTTTTTTAAATTTTTTTTTTTTTTTTTTTTTTTTTAAATTTTACAAATAGCCAAAGATAAACTATAGTATTAAATTATTATACTAAAGTTCAAATTAAATTATCAAAAAAAATAACCAATTAAGGTAAATATCTTAATATATAAAAAATATCAAAATAAAAACAATTGTCAATAATATTTTAAACAATTTAAAATCACACACAAATTAATTTTAATTCATTTATTTATTATTTTAATTTATTAAATCTATAACTTACACATACAAATAACAACATGCACATACACATACACATACAAATAATATTCATAATGCACATACACACACATATATATGTATAAATAAATTTAAAAAAAAATTTTAATTAATCTAATAATAAACCAATTTTTTTTAGATTTTTTTTTTTGATTATTAAAAAGCAAAAGTAAAAAACAAAAATGAGTTCTTTAAATTGGGCTGATGAAACAGAAAATGAGGAAAGAGAAAATGAAATGAAATTACAATCTCAACCAGAACCAGAACCAGTTGTCGAAAAACAAGAGGAACCAGTTGCAGTTGCACCAGAAGTTGATGAAGAACCAAGAGAGTCCTATGATGATCAAAGATCAAATGAACAAAAACAATATCAACACTACCAAAGAGATGATAACAGACAAATGAATAACAATTATAATAGAGACAATCGTCAACAATATAATAACCAAAACAGAGGCGGATATCAACAAGGTGGTTACAACAACTACAACAGACCACAACAACAACAAGGAGGTTATCAACAACAAAATAGATACAATAACCAACAACAAGGTGGCTATAACAACTACAACAGACCACAACAACAACAACAACAACAACAACAAGGTGGTTATAACAATTACAATAGACCACAAAACGGTCAAAACAATTACAATAACCAAGGCGGATATACCCGTGCAAACTCTATTAACTATAGAAGAAATGAAGTTTTAATCACTGGTTACAATGAATCAATCACTAAAGAGCTTTTACAAGATATCTTTAGAGACGCAGCTATCGAATATTTAGAATTTACCTATCAACCAAAAGAAACCATTGTACAATTAAAAGACTCTGAAAACTATCAAAAAGCTTTGAAATTACAAGGCTTTGTTTTAGAAGAAGTCCCAATTTCAGTTGTTAACTATTCAAGTAATATTTGTTTTAGATTAATTTTTAAATTTTTCGATTTTGATTATTAATAGTTATTTTATTTTTTAGGAAAACCACAAAACCAATATCAACAACAAACCCATCAACCAAACTGGAATCAACCACAAGATAAACAATTCCAACCAAATCCAAATTCAAAAGTTAACCCATTTGGTGATGCAACCCCAGTTGATACAACTAAAACTTTTGGAGGTCAACCACCACAACAACAACAACAACCAATCCAACAACAACAACAACAACCAATTCAACAACAACAACAAAACTTCTATACTCCATCAGGTGATAAGTACAAACCAAACTCAATGAAACAAGGTTTCAATAAACAATACGACAATAAATATGACAACAAAAATAAATTCAATAAATCCTTTAATAAACCTGATCAACAAGGCTGGCAACAAAATGGTCGTCCAAAACAACCAAAAGAACAAAAAGAAACACCACAACCAGTTGTTAAAACTGGCAATGTAAGTTTTAACTATATTAGTATAGAAACCTACATAAGATATTAATTTATTTATTTTATTTTAGAATATTTTCGATGTATTATGTGAAGACGATGAAAATTAAACAGATTAAAAAAAAAAAAGAAAAGATATATTTAAATATATATATTTATATATAAAAATCCCAATTAATTCAATATTAAAATAATATCAAATCTCTAAATAACCAAAAAAAAAAAAAAAAAAAACTCAACAAAAACCCTTTTTTTCTTTTTTTTTTTTTAAATTGGATCTTCACTACCCCCTTTTAAATTAAGAAAAATAAAAAATAAAAAAAATTAAAAAAAACAAACCAAAATAAATAAAATATTTATTTTATTTAATCGAAAGTTATATTATTTCTATTTTAATCTTTTAAAAATAGGTCGTTTTTTAATTATTTATAATTATGAAAATTTTATTATTTATTTGTAAATATCTATTTTAATAATCACTGTTTACCACACGCTAACACTATCATTTGGAATCTGCGATAATGTGGAAAAATTTTTTTTTACATTGTCAGTTAATTTAGATCCACCCCAAAAAAAAAAAAAAATAAAAAAATAATAAAATTTTAATTTTTTTTTTTTAAAAAAAATCTTTTTATTTTTTATTTTTTATTTTATTCAATTCATTTTCTTTGTACAAACAAGCCAAAGATAACCTATTTATATATATATATTATTTGTATTTTTAAAAAGAATTGTTTTTTTTTTATTTTTTAAATTTTTATTTTATTTTTTATAAATAAATTTGTATTATTACTTTTTTTATATATTATCATATAAATATATATAAATCATTATTTTTTTTTTTTAAAAACTATATAACCACAATTTAAAGAAAAAAGGAAAAAGAAAAAAGAAAATGTCAATTTCATTAAAGATTAATATTGTTGGTTCAAATACCATCAAAACATTAAGATTTTCACCAGATATGTGTATTCAAGAATGTTGCACCCACATTTTCGAAAAAACACATGAAGGTGGTCCAGATCATGGTCTTTATCAACCAGCAGTCGAAGGAAAACAATCAGCAAGATGGTTATCAATGGAAAAAACATTAGCTTTCTATGACATCAATTCAGATTGTCAATTAGACTATAAAAAGAAACATAGACCACAGAAATTTAAATTACTCGATCAAACAATTAAAACTCAATTAATCGATGAAAGTACAAATGTTTCTGAAATTGTTAATTTCATTTGTAAGAAAATGGGTATTAAAAATCCAGAGGAATATTCTTTAATGAATTCAAGTAAGTAATGGTAAAATAAATAAATAAATAAATAAAAAAATTGTAACTAACATATTGATATCAAATTTAGATGGTCAATGGTTAAATTCAAATCAAATTCTTTCAGAACAAGGTATTTCAGAAACTGATATTACAGTTTTAATGAAAAAGTTCTTTTTCAATGATGCAAATATTGACAGAAATGATCCTGTTCAATTACATCTTTTATTTGTTCAATGTAGAGATGGTATCATTGAGGGTAAATATCCAACTCAAAGAGAAGAAAGTTTAGCTTTGGCTGCTCTTCAATGTCAAGTTTCACATGGTGATTATAACCCAACTAAACATACCAGTGGATTTTTAAAGTATTTATCGAAAATTTTAAACTATATTCACACATAAATATTAATATTTAATTTTTTTTTTTCTTTAGTTTAAAAGAATATTTACCACTTCAATGGGTAAAATCTAAAGGTGCAGAAAAAGATATTTACAAAGAATATAAGAAATTAGTTAATATGACCGAAGTTAATGCTAAATATAGATATGTACAATTATGTAGATCATTAAAGACTTATGGTATGACATCCTTTGAAGTTAAATTAAGAGAATATGGTAAAAAGAAGATGGTCGACCATATTTTAGGTATTACTAGAGAGTCAATGATGTTAATGTTGGTAGAAACTAAAGAAATTGTCATGACCCATCCATTAAAACATATTAAGAGATGGGCTGCTACAGAAAAGAGTTTTACTTTTGATTTTGGTGACCACGAAACTGAATATTTAATTCTTTATACCCCAAGTCCAGAACAAATTTCTCAATTAATTTCAGGTTATATCGAAATTATTATGAAATCAAGAAAGGATTCATCAAAGGTTATTGAACAAAATGATACTGCAGTTGGTGTCGAAGAATCAGTTGCAATCAAAAGAGGTAATGTCGCACAAAGTTCAACATTCATGGGTTATGGTGGTAATGGCGGTGGTGCTCCACAATTATCACCATCCCAACAAATTCCAATCACTGATTTAAGAAGTGCTCTTCGTGCTACCGATTTATTAATTGGTGAATTAAATAGTTTTAAATCTGGTTCTAGTAATGCTCAACAATTCACTCGTTCATTCACTACTCTCACTCCACAACAATTTAAACATCAATTAATTACCCATACCAATGCCATTGCCACAGCTGCTAATGGTTTATTCCAAGATATGAACTCTCCACCACCATCAGGTGGTGTTGCTGCATTCCAACAAGCAATCACCAAACGTGCTCAAATTATTATGGCAGAATTAAATACTGTTGGTACTAGTGCCAAAAATGCTGCCTATTTCCCAGATTTAGCTTCATTCTCTGATGAAATTATCAATTGTGCAACTAAACTCTCAGAATCTATGTCACGTCTTCTCAGTGTTTCATCAACTATTCAAGGTGATAAAATCGATGATAAGGGTCGTCAAATAGCCCAAACCGAAATCTTTAATGTTGCTGCACTCGCAACCATGATGATGGCTGTTTGTGATAATGAATATGTCACTGAAAGCAGTAGCAAACTTTTAATCGAATGTGCTAAAAATGTTTCAGCTGCCATCGCTGATATGTTATTAGTTGGTCAATCTAAAGTAGAATTAATCGATGATGAACTCTTATTCAATCAAATCGAAAATGCAATTAAAACCACAGCCCTTACTGCTGAGGAGTTAATAAGCACCACCGAAAATCTTGCTTCAACATCATGTCATGCTGAATCACGTAATAAAATTAACAGTATTACTCAAGCTTGTCTTACTCATTCAAGCACTCTTTTAACAGCTTTCAAATCAGGTGAAATTCCAGAAGCAGATTACAATCTTTTACAAGCTAAAGTTGCAGATATTATCGATACAATTGGACTTATTAATTATGCATTGGATTGTTCAGAACAAGAACATAGAATTTCAATTACTGCAAATGGTGTTGAAGTTGGTGGTGCTGAAATTCTTGCAGGTACCAATCTTACTGAAGAGTTTGCCACAGTTTCAACAGATCTCACCAATGCTATTATGGTTATGAGAACCAACCTTAAGAACCCAGACTCTGTTTTAGAATCATACAAAATTATCGCAGGTATTGCAAATCGTTTAATTGGTTGCACTAAAGCAGTTGCTTCACGTGCTGATTCTCAATCACAACAACGTCTTTTCAATAGCACCAATGCAGTATTCGAATCCGTTGCAAATCTTTCAAATCACTGTCGTTCTTATATAAAGAACCCAGAACAAGAATCTCATCAAGTTCATATTATGGAAACTGCAGGTCATCTTCAATTCCTCACTCAAAACATGGCTACTGATGCTGGTAAAATTGCATGTATCACTTCACTTCGTGATTACTCCAAGGAAATGATTGCTCATGTCAGTTCATTAGTCAGTACATCTCGTACATCAGCTCAATATCTTCCAGATGCCAATGGAATTTCATTAATGAAAAGTTCTAAAGATGTCTCTGAAGCTTTGGCTAAATTAATGATTGGTATCAAGAAAGTAGTACAAGATCCAAAATCAGAAGCTGTACAAATGGAGTTATTAACTCTTTCACAAAAACAATCTTTACCACCAATGAATTTAGTTTCAGCAAGTAAGAGATTTGCACCAAAAATTAGCGATCCAAATCAAAAACAAAAACTCATTTTCGCTTCAGATTCAGCTGCTCAATCAGTTCAAAAATTAATGAAAGCTGGTGAAGCCTATAAAAAGATTTGTGGTCATATCGAAATTGAAGAAGCTTTAGAAGCTTTCGATTCAACCATTGCAGATTTGGAAACCACTGAAATCGCTATTGCTGGTGGTTTCTTAGATAGTGTTGCTGGTACAACCCGTGAAGGTGCAGCTGAATTATTATTGGTTGCTATCAAGAATTTAAATAGTGCCAACAATGAATTGGTTACTGAAATTCGTGTTAATCCAAGTAAATTAGGTGATTTAGTTAAAGAAACTACCGAAGCTGCCACATCAGTTGCCGTTTCAGCTAAAACATTAATTTGTGCTACTCAAGGCAAACAAGCTCAAAAGAAACTTATGGGTATTACAAAGCAACTTATGAACGATATGGAACAATTAATTCGTGCTTCAAGATCAGTTGCTACTAATGTTGGTGACCCAGCTTCTGAATTACTTTTAGATGCTGCCACTGGTGATGTTCAAGTTAGCATTGCTTCATTAGTTGGTTCAACTGTTAATGTCGATTGTAAAGAGCTTGATGAAGCTGCCAGCGATATTGCAAATATCTTATCATTAAAATTAGCTTCAGTAGATTCAATTATTACTCAACCAACCGAAGAATTGGAATACTATAACGAAGAAATCCTTTCAACTAACAAAGCTTTAGTCGCTGCAACTCAACAAGTTGTTGCTATGGCTCGTAGCAAAAACTTAAAAGGTTTAGGTGCATCTGCTAAAATCACAGCTGCTACTTTAACCACTTTAATTAACCATGCTGGTAATGCAATTGTATTAAATGAAAACGATGGTGCAAAACAAGCCATTCTTGCTTCAACTGTTGCCCTTGGTAATCAAATTGTTAGTCTTTTAGATTTCTCTAAAGCTCGTATTGCCAACAACAAGGATCCAATTTATGACCAAAATTTAGTAAGTGCTTCACAATCTGTTGAAGATCATATTGCCAAGGTTACTCGTTCATTAGGTGGTGTTGGTAATAACACTTTATGTGATGAAGCTGTTGACCGTATCATTGAAGCTACTCGTCTCTTAGACCAAACTATTTTACCAGATACCAGTGGTTCACAAACTACAAATGCTCTTGAAATGCAACATCAACAACAACTTTTAAGTATCACTGAACACTCAAAGAAACTTGGTACTATTACCTCCAATATTGTTGCTCAAAAGAGTAATCCAGATCTTGTTGGTCAAGGTTCAACTGAAGCCGCTGAATCAGTTGCTGCTTTAATCGAAGCCGCTAAATCTGTTATTCTTTGCTCAATTTCAACTGTATCACCAGATATTTTGCTTCCAGCTAAAAACATTTTAGATTCAACTGCTTTAATTGCATCAAATCAAAACGATGTCGCTCATGTTATTACAAATGCTCGTACTGTTGCCTCATGCACCAGCCAACTTTTGGGTATTACTAAAGAACGTGCTGCCGCTTTTGATGAAAACAATGAACAACAATTACAAGTTCGTGAGTCAATTGTTAAATCAACTCAACAATTGGCACTTGCTACATCTAATTTAGCTCGTGGTGTTAAATCCGTTACTTCCAAAGAACCAGGTGGCAATGCTATGCTCTCAGTTGCTTTGAAAGATCTCGAAACAGCTACTAGTCAATTATTAATTACCTCATCCATTCCAGCTACAGAACGTGGTATTGGTGTTGCTGATTTCGAAAAACTTTTAGCTACTTGCCGTTCAGTTTCAACTGCTTCATCACAATTCATTATTTCAGCTTCATCAGCCTCATCTAAACCAAAAGATATTGAAGCTTCATCCATTTTAGCTGAAAGTGCTAGCTCAATGACCAGTTCACTCAAAGATATCATCAAAGTTACCAGCTCAATGATGCCAGGTGTTAACTTCTGTGAAGAGGCTATTGAAATTTCACAACGTGCAATTAGTGATCTTTCAACCATGGCTCTTTCAGTTGCTGTTGGTTCATTTGATGGTACAAACTGCAACCGTGATAACCTTTCACATGTTGAATCACAAGAAAAAATGGTCGAAATTACTAAAGAAATTGGTACCGGTATTAATGATTTATTAAAAGCCTCAAGACAATCACCAGAAGCTATTGGTATTTCAGCTAAAGCTCTTTCATTCATCGCTCCACACCTTGTTAACACTACCAGAACCACCCTTGCAACCACCCAAGATGCTGATGTTCAAAATGATTTAATTACTGAAGCTAAAAATGTTGGTGATAGTATCTTAAGATTATGTCAAGCTTCATTTGCTGCTTCATCAAACCCATCAAAGGAAACCTATCAATCAATTGTTAACAAATGCTCAGATGCCTCCGAAGCTATGAACAAATTAGTTGCTCAAATTTCATCAGGTGTTAATCTTTACAAAGATCTCGATGAATCATTGGATAAAATTCGTAAATCAGTTGTCCAAACCTCCATCAAAGATGTCGTTAAAGAAGGTGAAGGCAAGAGTTACCAAGAATACAAAGAAGAAATTTCCAATCTTTCAAAGAATCTCGCCATGTCCATTAAAACTGTTGTTGCTACTGACAGTAATAATTTAGTATCAATTTCAACCATTTCAAAAGATATTGCCAAATATATTTCTGATATTGCCACTGTCACTACTGCTATCCTTACCACCACTAGTGACCAAAAGATCAGAGACTCAATTATTACCAACTCTAGACAAGTTATTCAAAGTACTGGTGATATTATAAATCAAATCAAGACCAACTCTACCGACAAAGCCAATGCTTCACAATCTAAAGTTAATGATGGTTATCGTCAAACTACTGAAAGTATCACTCGTTACCTTCAATCACTTAAACAAGGTGCTATTGGTGAAATTCTTTCAGATGCTGCTATTGACAATATTCGTAAAGTTATCTCAGATCTTGATGGTTATAGTTTATTCGCTGCTGCTGGTCAATTAGAAAATGATCAATCATCACAAACCACAATGAACGAAAGTGCCAAACAACAACATCTCAAAAATCTTCAAAAAGATATTATCCTTCAATCAAAGATGCTTATTGTTTCAGGTTCTCAATTAGTTGGTTCATCTAAAGGTACTCAAGAACATCTTGGTGCTGCTACAACTAAAGTCGCCTCAACTGTTGCTGATTTAGTTAAAACTGCTAAAGATATTGCCTCAGTTCTCTCAGACCATGAATCACAAGAAGATATCCTTGGTGCATCAAAAGCTCTTTCAATCTCTTGTCAACAAATGGTTTTGGCTACAAAAGATGCCCAAAGATTCAAAAAAGATGCCACTGCATTCCGTTCACTTGGAAAATCTGCTGAAGCTATTGCTGAAGCTGTAGGCCAATTCCTTACTTCAATTTACACTGCTATTGCTGATGCTGGTAAAGGTATTAAAGAACTCGAAAAATCAATTGTCCAAGTTTCATCATACCACGAAAAACCAGAAGCTGTTCTTAGTAATAAAGATGCTACTGCTGAAACCCTTGCTCAATCCGCTAGAGATTTGGCTAAATCATCAATTGATATTGTCACATCCTATCAAACTTCACAAGAAGATCTCGTTAAATCATCACAAACTGTTGTTGAAAATGTTAAATCTTTCATTGCTAATTCCAAACATGTTGTATCACTTTTAGGTCCAAATGATGAAGAACTTAGAAACAAAGCTAATGAAAAAGTTAAAGCCACCACTGGTGATATTCTCAATCTTATGAAAGCTGTTAAAGATCAAGATAAGAATGGTACAGCTGTTATTTCAGATTGTAGCCGTGCAATTGCCGAGGGTGTTCAATCACTTGTATCTCTTTCTAAACAACTCCCAGGTGGTCAAAACATTATTGTCGAAGATGATGTTCTTGAAGATCTCGAAGCTCTTGCTGAAGATGAATTAATGGCATGTGCTAGATCAATTGAAGAAGCTACTGCTAGACTCTTAGCCTCTAGACCAGAGTCTAAAGCTAAGCATGGTAAGATCGATGCAGAAGGTATTGCCGCTACAATTGTTGATGCCTCTGGTTCCATCGCAAAAGCTGTTGCCAAACTTGTTCACAGTGCCGCTGTTGCTCAATCAAAGAGAAGAGAAGACCAAATTGCTACAGGTAGTGTTTACAAACAAGATCCAACATGGTCTAATGGTTTAATTTCCGCTGCTAAAAGTGTTGGAGCAGCTACACATCGTTTAGTTGAAGCTGCTATCAAATCAGCCAAAGGTAATGCAGAAGAAGAAGAACTTATTGCTACAGCCCGTGCTGTTGCCGCTGCCACTGCACTTTTAGTATCTGCTTCACGTGCCAAATCTGGTGATAATTATCAACAACAATCAGCACATCACCATCTCAGCCAAGCTGCTAAACAAGTCGCTTTAGCTACACAAGATTTAGTTGCTGCTGCTAAAGCTGCCACTATGTTTGAAGAACAACAAAAAGAAGAAGAAGACCAAGAATATGGTTTCACTGGCTCTAAAGTTAAAGAACTCGAACAACAAATGAAGATTTTGAAATTAGAAAAAGAATTAGAATCTGCAAGAAGAACAATGTTAAATTCAAGAAAACAAAATTATAAAAAATAAAAATAACTAGTTTTAATATTAATATAAAAATAATAAAATATATGTAAATAAACTACTCTTTTATATATTAAAAAAAAAAATTTATTTAGTTTTTAATAAATTTTGAAATAAAAAAACCAATAGTACCTATATTTGCATCGGATGGATCATACCTTTGAACCAATTTACGTTGTTGATCATCTAAACCACAGTTTTCTAAACCAATTTGGGAGATATGAGGTGTTTGCTCAACTAATTTCATATTTGGATATTTGTTTAAAACATAGGCAACATTTAATTCATTCTCTTCTGGATTTATTGTACAAGTTGAATATACCAATGTTCCACCCTCTTTTAATAAACCAACAGCAACATCCAATAGCTTTTTCTGAAAATCTGAACAATTTTGTAAATCTATTAATTTAGATGTTTCTATAAAACGTGGCTTTGAACCTAAACCTGAACATGGGCCATCTAAAAGAATTTTATCAAATGATCCCTCTTTAAATATAACCTTATCTGATGGGTCTTGTTGATGCTCTTTTAATAATTTAGATGAATCTCTTGAATAACATTTTACAAATGAATCTAATGATAATTTTTTACACAAGTCTAAAACTTTTTTAACCTTTCCTTTATTTTTATCCAATGCTATAATTTCTGTAGAGTTATTACTTGGTTGTTGGTCGAATTGTTGCTGGATTAATGATGCGATTAATGTAGTTTTACCACCTGGTGCTGCACACATATCCAAAATTCTATCACCTAATTTTGGCTCCAATTGATAAACTGTCATGAGTGATGGTAGATGTTGAAGGAACATATTTTGCTCCAATACACCATTTAAAGGTGGACAAAAGAATAGTCTTTCTGTCATTTCGATACCTACACCTGTTTTTGTATTATTATATTCGCTTCTATCTAATAAACTAATACCATTTCCTACAAATGCTGATTTTTCTTTAAAAACACCCTCGATTATTGAACCTTTTAATACCAATGAATCTAAATTTACAAATACTGAAACCATATCACCCTTTTTAATATATTTATTTGATGCTAAAATACCAACTGAAAATATATGGCTACCACGCAAAACTGCTTCACCACACATAATATCAACTATAATTTGAGGGTAGATTGGCAATGGTGTTTTTAAATTCTTTTCATTTTTTATGAATAATGTGTCATTTAAAATTTGTTTTTCTATTTCATTTGTTGTTGATGGTGATTTACTGTTTATAATTTCATTAAACTCTAATAATTTTTTAAAATGATTTCTATTTTCTAAATTCCTTTCATTTTCTTCAAAGTGGTTTATCATATCTTTTTTAAGTTGAGCTTTATTTGTTGTTTTGGAATTAACTCTAATGGTTGTATATAAAAATGCATCGGTCATCGATTTTTGAATTTGTTCCATTCTTTCTTTTCCATAATATTTTAATAAATGATTATAAACCTCTTGATCTTTGAACTCCATAAAACTATCATTATTAAACTCTTGATCACCATTTCCTTTAAAATTTATTATATTCATTTCATTTTCTATTCTTTTAATATCGAACCTTATTGATTCTGTCATGATGGTATTTTAAAATATAAAAAAAAATTTTAAAAAAATAATTGATAAAAAAAAAAAAAAATTTTTATTTGATTTTAAACAACCTATTAAAAATTCTTATTTAAATAATCAATCTAGTATTATAAATAATTTAGTTGATATTTAAAAAATATTTAAATAAATTATTATTTTGTTTTTTTTTTTTTAATTTTTTAAATTTTTTTTTATTTTTTTTTTTTTTTTAAAATTTTAATTTTTTAAAAACCGAACGAAATTATCATTTATTTTTAAAAAAGTAACAGAAATAAAGTAAAGATGGATATCACTGTAGGTTGTACATATGGTTTAAATAAAAGTATGTTTAATTCTTAATTTTTTTAAATAAACTAAAACAATATTCTAATATCTTTATAATTTGTTAGTTTATAATATCCATAAAAAACAACCAGTTGGATTATATGGTACTTTAGATAGCAAAAGCGAATTAAATGTTATGACCTATGGTTGGGAATCAGAAAATCAAGAAGATTATATTTTCTATGGTTATAATAATGGTAATTTAAAATATTTCAATAATAAAGAAAAAACATTAATTGGAGAGCTCAACTATGAACATTCAATTCAAGCTATTCACCCATTAAAAAACGATAAATTATTAGTAGCATTAAACAATGGTTCCATTGATGTCAAAACATTCTCTGAACCATTTACTTCACTTAAACCAATTAATTTACCAACTCTTAATAAAAAAAAACCAACCACAACTAAAAATAATAAAAACCAACCACAACCAGAACCAGTCAACACCCAAAGCTTTGTATTAAATGTTGCAAATAATATTGGTGGCTTTACAATGAACCCATCTAAAGATAAATTTGCATTTGGAGGTAAAGATGTAAACCTCACAATTTATGATTTAGAAACCCAATCCAAAACTTATACAGCTAAATTTAAACACGACTTTTTAAATATTCAAGAACCAGTTAATATTTTCGATATCAAATATATGAACGATGATAAAGTTATTATTGGTAGTGGTTTTAAACTTAAAGGTTATGACTTAAGATCAAAGAATAACAGAGATTCATTCTTAGATGTTTCATTTTCAAAAAATCCAATTCAACGTATTCAATATACATCACAAAAGGAATTGTAAGTAAAATATATTTTAATATGCGCGCAAGATGATATACTAATAGTTATCTCAATTATTTTTAATATAGTTACTTTTATGCATCAGATGCAGGTGGTAAATTATTCACATTTGATATTAGAACAGGTAAACATTGTGGTAGCTTTAAAGATAGTGTTGGTTCAATTAGAGATGTTCAAATTCATCCAACTTTACCATTATTAGCAACTGTTGGTTTAGATAGATTCCTTAGAGTATATAATTTAGATAGTAGAAAGATGTTACAAAAAGTATTTTTAAAACAAAGATTATCAGGTATTTTATTCTCTAAAGAAGAACCAAATGAATCCCAAGAAGATGAAGAACTTTGGAAGAACTTGGAAGAAAACAACAATATTGTTCAAGTTAAAGAAGAAAGTGGTAAAAGAGCAGTTAAAGTTAAAGTTACTGATAACATGGACAGTGATGATGAAGTTGATAGCGATGATAACAATGGTTTCGATGACGATGATAGCGATGAAGAAATGGATAGTGATGAAGATGGTTTAGATGGATCAGAAGAAGATGTTTCAGAATTTAATATCAAAAAAGAAAATGATGACTCTGATAGCGATGAAGATAATAAAAAATCTAAAGGCAATAACAAAAAGAAAATTAATAAAAAACCAGTTAGAAAACCAGCAGCTCCACAAAAGAGTAAAAGCTCACAAGTATTAAAGAAAAAACTCTCAGGTTTAAGAAAATTAAAAAAATAATAAATAAAAATAAATTTTAAAATAAAAATTTAATAGTAATTATAATTAACTTTTTTCAAAGGTGTCATATTTTCAATGAACATAACACACCACCCACCCTCCATAAATTTTATTTTTTTTGTTTTTTTGTTTTTTTATATACAAACACCCCACACCACCACAAATTTAAAAAATCTAGATATATTCGAATTTATATTTTTTATTTTATATTATCCCACACCCACTTTATAAAAATAACTTTTTATTGAATTAACAATTTAAAGAAAATTTAATTTTAAATTTGAGTTTTATAAAAAAGTATAAAAAATTTATTTGTTTTATTTTAAAAACCATTATTTTATTTATTTTTTTTAATTATTTATTTACTTATTTATTTGTTGTATATTATATATTTAAATAATATTTGTAATTGTAAAATAAAATGGAAGTAAATTTACATAGACTAATTAATGATGTAAACTATACATCTCACAATATTGTTGATAGAGTTGAAAGAGCTTTTGGAGGTAGTAAATTGGCTGGAGATGCCTTTAAAATTGGTGCTGGTCTCGGTATCCCCTTAGCATTAGGCTACGGTCTTCATAGATATGTCAGTGCTAGACATAAATTAAAAGAAAAGATCCCAATGAAACAACTAAAACATGGGGGTAATATCATTTCTCGTGTATTAAATAACCACAATATTAGGTATGTTGGCAGTAAAAACTATTTTCATTATTTAATTTAAATTTTTATTAAATTTATTAATTCTATTTTAATTTTAAAAACTACCAGATTTGCTTTTTCATTAAATGAATTGGATGAAATTAATACCATTGTTGAAAGCAAGTTTGAAAATAAAATGAGCATCATCCAAATGAAGAACTACAATAATGCAATTGTAGCTGCCAGTGGAGTTTTCAGAATGACTGGTCAGATTGGTGTTATTTTCTGTGCAAGTTCACCAGATATCATCACAATGATCAACGGAATTATTAGTGCAAAATACGAAAATATTCCATTGATTGTTATTGCCATCAAACCTATTTTAAATGAAAACTACTATGTAAGTTATTTAATTTTATTATAAATTGATTAATAATAAGTTTATTAATTTTTTTAATAAATTTTAGGATAAAAAAGTTTTAAAAAATTATTTCAAACACACCTACTCAATTAAAAACATTGGTGATATTAGTAATGTATTAGAAGAAGGTTTATCTAAAACACTAGATAGTGAAAATGCTTATTCAGTTTTCATTGAAGTCTCTCAAAGCCTTTTATTACCAGAAGATCAAACCAAAGAAATTATTGAAAACTATCAAAAATCAAGATGGTACTTTAATAGATTATGGGATGAATTTAGTGGCAGATTCAAATACCCAGCTGAGGATGACGAAATATCTTTCCACTATCCTAAAATCCGTCCAATAGAAAACCCAAAAAATAGACATGTAGATAATGTTCTTAAAAAATTATTAGAATCAAAAAACCCAATTCTTATTGTTGGTGACCAATGCTTGGTCTCCAATAATATTAGCAACAAAGACCTAAATATTGAAAGCTTAAAACTATCTATTCAATTGTTAGGTATTCCAACTTATCTCCATGGCTTCTCCAAATGTTTGGGTACAAACGATATTAGAAACATTGTTAATGACAACATGAGCTATGCTATTGAACACTGTGACCTTTTAATCTGCATTGGTGTATCAAGCCCCTCATTCCTTCAAGATCTAAACATCAATACCTTCAAGACCCCAGTATATTCAATTGAAGAGTTCCAATTACCATTAATTGGTCATAACAAACTTGGAATTGACTTTATTAATAGATATGCATGTGATCCAAGTGGTTTCTTGTTACATTTAGGTTTCGTTTTCCCTAAAGCATTTACAAATAGATGGAACAATTGGTTATTTGACTTAAAAGAAAAGTAAGTTTATTTTAATATCTAAATAATTATAATTAATTCTGTACTAAATATTTTATTATATTATATTTAAAAGGGATTCAATTGCAAGTTTGTTAATTGAAAAGAAAGGTGAAATTAAAGTTGACCATATCAATCCACATCTTTTGATCAAATCACTTAAAGATACATTCAAGAGATTAGAAAAACCACCAGTCATTGTCTCAGATAAAGGTGATTTTTGTGACTATGCAAACATTACATTAGGTGGTAGTGTTTTATCATGGGTTCAATCAAGTAAATTCAGCTCAAATGGAAGCTCCATAGGTTTAGCAATTGCCTCCAAACTTTGTTTCCCAGAAACAGATGTTTTTATGCTTTGTGATGAAAAATCAATAACCAACTGTGTTCAAGAATTTGGTACTCTTTCACGTTATCATTTACCAATCAACATTATCGTTGGAAATAGTGAAAAATCAATTTTCAGTAATATCCACTATAATCAAGATATTGTTAATTTACAATCAAAACAACAACAACAATTATTACACCAACAACAAATGCTTGATCATGCTAAACACAATGAAAATCAAAGAACTGCATACCATAAGATTATGAACGCTTATGGTGGTAAAGGTTTTATCATTTCCCACAATGACTCAACTAAAGATGATATTGAAAAAATATTATTTGATGCAAGAGTAAATATTATTTTTTTTTTCTAAAAATTTAACTTTTTTTTTTTTTAAAAAAATATAAACTAATTTTTTTTATTTTATTTTAACAGGAAAAATCAAACTCTTTAAATAGACCAGTTTTAATTAATTGTTGGGTTGATACACCAAAAAATATTATTGGTTCTGGTAGCATGTAAAAAAAAAAAAAAAAAATTTAATATTAAATAAAACCATTAATCTAAAAAAAAACCCATTTTTCTTTTTTAATTTATTTTATATATTTTGTGACAGCTGCACAAATAAATATATTTTATTTTTCTCTTTTTACACTTTTATTATTCAAATAAATATATATTAATAATTACACTCTTTTTTAATTTTTTTAAGATTAGATTTTAATATTGTTTTTTTTTTTTTATGTTAACTAAGACAGGGCTCCCCGAAAAATATAATCTTTATTTTTTTTTATTTAAATTTATAATATTTTTTTTTTTTATTTTGTGTCAAACATTTATTTTTCCGTTATGCCTTTTTATTTAGGCTTTCACGAAAAAATATTATTTTTTAAAATAAAATAAAAATAAACAAAAAAAAATTTTTACCAGAGGGCAACTGAAATTTAATTTTTTTTTTTTTTTTTTTTTTTCTGATCACACAGAAAACATAATAACACATTTTCACCTATCTATAGTTCACATAAAAAATAATATACATCTTTTTGTATAAATATATTACGTAGAGTTATATATTACGATTTTTTATTTTTTTTTTTTTTTTCGAAAAAAAAATTATAAAAAAACACAGTGATATATATTTATACCAGTATATATTTACCCACATTAAGAATAGATTAAATATATTTTTTTATCAATAAACTTATAAACTGTAGTTTTTTAATTTTTTTATTTATTTTAAATAAAAATTAAAAAAACAATAATAATTATCTGTAATTTGTAATATTTTTATAATAACAAATTAAAATATTATTATCTTTTGTTTATCTGTTTTTTTTTTTATTTTTTAAATTATAAATAATTTTGTTTTATTATTTTATTTTATTTTATTATTCCAAAATTTAAAATAAAAAAATGAAAAAATTTATTTTTGTACTATTATTTTTAATTAATATTTCAATAGGCTTTTCATCATCACTTAAAATCAATTGTTTAAATGAAAATGGAAAGCCAGTAGATTGGTGGGTAATTCAAAAGCAACCTGTTGTAAAAACAATGACAGGAAGATTCAAATCAGGTTTAGGTTATTTATATGCTGACGAAAATAACCCAAAATTTCAAGTACCATCAACCACAACACTTAATGATACCAATGCATTATCACACACTTTAAATCAAATCTATCAAAATAAAAACAGTGATGATCTTTTATGGTTCATGTACAACGACCAACCACCACAAGGTACAGCAGATAGTTATTATGCACATAGTAAGGGTGTTGTTGCTTTTACCGAAAATGAAGGTTTTTGGCTCATTCATAGTGTTCCACGTTTCCCACACGACCCAAATCACGAAGATTTTTATTATCCAAAGAACGAAATAAACAATGGTCAATCATTTTTATGTGTTTCGTATAATGCTGTTGACAACTTTGCAAAAATTGCCGAAAAGATTTTTGTAAATAGACCATTTATCTATGCCTTTAATATGCCATTGAATGTTAATCTTCCATCAACCTCAATTATCCAAAGTGTTATTAAGGGTAGTTATTCTAGTGTCTCGGTCACTGATGATACCATCCTCACCTCTGCCAAAGGAAATGAATTCCAAGTTTTTGCTAAAAATGCCGCTTGGGGTCTTGATCTTTATGAAGATTTAATTCAAGCAACTTTAAAACAAGATATGGTTGTAACTTCATGGAGATTGGGTAAAAAAACTTCAGTTGTAGGTTTTATTAGATATATAATTTAAAAAAAAAAAATTCACAATTTATTAATATTAAATTATTTTTTTTCCTATTATTTTATAGATGCCATCATATTGTTCAAATACTGGTAATTTCACCTATGATAGTATGAACACTTTAACCTTTTCATTTTATTCAGAATATGATGGTCAAGTCTCATGGAAATACACTAAAGATCACAGTAAATATGCCCTTTCTATTGACGAAGAGGAATCTTATATTTGTATTGGTGATGTAAACAGAATGTATACCCAATGGAGAAGAGGTGGTGGTTCAGCTTGTTTTGTCAATAAATCATTATGGAATTCATACAGAGATTTTATTGCAACAATTGATGGATGTGATAATGATAGCAGCTCCGATTATTATTAAATAAAATAAATAAAATATAATAAAAAAATAAATAAACACAAAAATAATTAATATCCGAGTTAATTACATAATAACAATAAAAATAATAATAATAAAATAATAATAATATATTATAATAATTTCTATAATATAAAAACTAAAATTATAAAATAATATCTTAATATTAAATTAATATTAAACATATATTATTTTATAAAATAAAAAAAAAAATAATTATATATACACACAAAAAGCTTTTCTTTTTTTTTTTTTTTCCAAAATATTTTAAATATATTAATTTTTTTTTTTTTCTTCTAAATATTTTAGTTTTAAAATTACACGTTGTTTTATTTAATTTAAGATATATAATTATATATATAAAAATACATTGATCTTTTTAGATCCAAAATATATATTATATAAATAGAAAAAAAAAGATAAATAAATAATTTTTGTTAATTGATTTTTTTTTTTTTTTGGAGCAAAGTGATTAGTTTACTCGTTTGATTCTTCTTCAGCAACAACTGGTTCTTCAGTTTTTTCTTCTTCAGCAGCAACTGGTTCTTCAACTTTGGTTTCTTCTTCAACAGCAACTGGTTCTTCAACTGGTTCTTCTTCAGCAACAACTGGTTCTTCAACTTTGATTTCTTCTTCAACTGGTTCTTCAACTTTGGTTTCTTCTTCAACTGGTTCTTCAGCTTTAGTTTCTTCTTCAACTGGTTCTGGTTCGCTAACGTGAGTTTCTCTTAATTTTTCTGAAACGCTATCATCATTATTAATATTTCTGAATCTGTCTACATCAGCTTCGCTTGAGGTGTTTGATTGGATTTGTTGTTCAACTTTTTCTACAGATGGAACATAGTTTGAATCTTTTTCAAGGTATGGGAATGGATTGTTTTCCCATTTTTCAGAGTGTTTTGGTTTACCAAAACCTTCATCTAAATTACCTTTGGTGGCATAGAGTTCTTTGAAATGTGGTTTACAGAAAATGATACCTTCTAATTGAACTAAGGTTCCAAGAGTTAAAATAACGTTACATTTGCTACATTTGAGACAAGCTTTATGGAAAATACGTTTGTTGTCAGTTTCTTCTAAGACAACTTTTTCAGTTAAATAGACAGATTTTTGGCATGATGAACATTTTTCAGAGTTATTAGCACTACCGAATTTTTTGGCTAATTCTGGGTTTGAACTTTGGTTGGTATTCTTTTCGGTGTTGTTGGCTTTTTCAACTGGGATGAATGAACTTGGGGCAGTGTTGACGGATGGATTCCATTTTTCGGTGTGTTTGGCATTACCGAAGCTTTCATCATAGTTACCTTTGGTGGCAAAGAGTTGTTTGAAATGTGGTTTGCAATAGTAAACACCTTTCATTGAGGCATAAGTACCAAGGTTGAGGGTGACTTGACAATGTGTACATTTTAAGCATTGTTTATGTAAAACTTTTTTATCTTCTTTGTCTTCAATAACAACTTTTTCAGTAATATAAACAGTCTTTGAACAAACATCACATTTTTCAAGACTACCTGAGAATCTACTGGCAATACCTGATGGAGTTTCTTTTTTATCTGAACTTGTGACTTTGGTTTCTTCTACTTTAATGAATTGAGCTATTGAAAAAAAAAAAAAAAAATTAATATTAAATCAATATTAATATTGGTATTGAGTCATTGCTACTTACTGTTACCAGTTGGGGTGGCTTGTGGAGTCCATTTTTCTGTGTGTTTAGTGTTACCAAAACCTTCATCATAGTTACCTTTGGTGGCAAAAAGTTGTTTGAAATGTGGTTTACAGAAGAAAACACCGTTCATTGAGGCATAGTTACCAAGACTGAGAGTAAGTTTGCAGTGTGAGCATTTTAAGCATAATTTGTGGAAAATTTTCTTATCTTCTTTATCTTCTACAACAATCTTTTCTGTTAAATATACAGTCTTTGTACAAGCAGTACATTTTTCTTGAGTGCCAATGATAACCATTCTGATATAAAAAAAATTATATTTAAAAAATTAATTTAATTTCTATTTTTTTTTTTTTTTAAAAAAAAATAAACAATTCATTATTTCATTATTTATTTGCTGATTCTTTTATTTATTTCATTATTTGGATTGATGATTAATATTTTTGTTTTTTTTATTTGCTGAATTTTTTTTTTTTCAATTTTTTTTTTTTTTTTTTTTTTCATCGTGATAGTTTTTTTATTTTTTATTTTTTATTTTTTGTTATTGCTCTATTTCTTCTAATTCCTTTATTTCTATTTTTATTTTTTTATTTTGATACATACTTGAATATAATTTGATTTCTTTAATAATGAAAAAAAGAAATAGTGGGAAATAAATAAATAAATAAATTACAAAGATGTAATAATAAAGTGTGTGCAGAAAAAAAAAACAAAATTGAAAAAAAAATTATTATAAAAAAATTTTTAAAAAAAAAAAAACAATAAAAATAAAAAAAATTATAAAAAAAATGAAAAACCCACTTTTTTTTAAAACCAACTTTTTCATAAAAAAAAAAGAAACAGTTTTTGTTTACAGAAATTTTTTTTGGGTGGTGAGAAAAATAAAAATAAATATGATTAGGTTATTATAATAAAAAAAAAAAAAAAAAGATCACTTTTTAATATTGTCAAGTTATCTTTTTTTATTTTTATTATTTTTATTATTAGTATTTATTTTAATGTTGTATTTAATCTTGTGGAACAATCTTTCATTAGTTTTCCCAAACTATTTAATTTTATTTAATTTAATTTAATAAAAATAAAAATAAAAATAAAAATAATAATAAAAATTAATTCCACAAGAATTTTAATATTAAATTAAATAAAAATATTTATTATAATTATTATTTTTGTTAATAGACAAATTTTGAAGAATTTTAAAGTTTTCTTCATCTGGATCATTATAACCACGAGAAAACGTTTAATTATTAATTCTGAGTAAAGGACTACAGCTTTGGTACTTATTGCAATGCAACCATGTAGCTCTAAAGCCTTGCATTCTAAAAGCTTGAGTTTCCATTGGACTGATTCAAGGAAATATTCCAAAGTTGTAGTTATGGACATCTTTTAGGTAAGATGTTCATCAATTACCAAAACAACAATTTAACTAAATTAGAGATTCTTCTGGTGGAGTGGGAAGTAGGAGCACCAGATGAGCTATGAGAGAAACCTCCTACACCAACACCTATTTAATTATTTAATAATATTATAAAAAAAAAAAAATTATATTAATTTTATTAAATTATTTATATATTATTAATTTTATATTTACCTATTATAATAAAGATTCAATTCAAAAGATTTATCACAAAACAAAGGCAAGAAACAAACTTTAATATAAAATTAATTTTATAAAGTTTGATTCTTGTCTTTGTTTGGTGATAAATCTTTCATCAATACTTCTTTATTTTCATGTTCCGTTTTAACCTGATTAATTGCTTGTAATTTGGTGTATATTTTTATCTTATTTTTTATATCATCAAGTAAACTATGAAAGGCTGCAACAGGTTTTTTTGAAAAATGGCTCTTTATAAAATAATTGACGATAATAACCAAAAATTTTACGATGTTCCTTGCTGACCTTTATATTAGCATTTCCTTTTTTGAAGAAGAATCTAGTATCTTGAGAGTTTTTTGAGATGGTGGGGCTTGATCTCGAGATTGTAGATCTGTATCTTGAGGTTGATCTTGAACTATATTTAATAAATTTTTTTTTTTATTAAATATACTTTAGTTTTATGAGCATCAATTTCTTTAACCAACCTAATTAATGTTTTGCCACTAACTGCAATAATAGCTAGTTTTTCAAAAGAATAGTCAAGCTTTGAAATGAAATTGAAAATTTTTTGTTGAAACAGCCTATTGATAAACGATTCCATTGTAATATCTTTTTTTTCATCACTGGAGTACAAAGGAATATGAATAAGTTTGTTCCAATAAATTGAATAATATTGAATCTTATGTTTCTTGAACTGAGGGAAAATTAGATCTTTGGGTTTAAAGTTGTTTTTGAAATTTGAACCGGTAGAGCTTACATTTTCAATCGTTACACTGTTCAAAGTGGTAACTTTTTTTAAAATGATGTTATGTTTTTCTAATTGATTGTGGTGAATATCACTATAATCTATGATTGGTTTTAATTTGCTTTTATCTAATATCCAACAATTTTCTTCATTTAAAAGACCACATAGTAATATTGATTGAAAAGCTGAGTTGAAAAAACAGGTATCACCATAATTTACAATACCATATGTTTTTTTAAATTTATAGCTTGAGTTTGAAGTTAATTGTAAAGTATCCATGGTTATTGTTGTTATGTTTTTTTTTCATTTGAATAATTTGATGAGTCACCTGGTAAGACACTATATTTCATAGTATAATAATAGTAATAATAATAGTAATAATAATAGTAATAATAATAATAATTATAATAGTAATAATATTAATAATAGTAAAGATGAAAATTATAGTTTTATTTTTTTGAAACTTGGTTTAAATATTTATTTTTTTTGAAAAAATTTAATATTTTTTTTGTCAGTAAAATTTTTTTGTCAGTATATTTCTAAAATTTTTTTTTACACATTTTATCAGTATATATTTTTGTTGGTATATTTATTTTTGTCAGTATAAATATCATTCAATAACATATGTTTTAAAAATAAAAAAATAAAAGATAACATATGTTTTTCATTGTTAAAATTCAACTAAATAAAAAAAATAAATAAAAAAAATCATTTTTATTTAAATATATTTATTATGCAGTTGGCTGAAAAAATACACAGAAGAGATCATTGGCAATGTGAGAAAAAACAAGGTTGATCATTGTTTTTAGTGAGACATTTTCTATGGGGAGTCATTTTTTTCTTTCTCTTAGACAAACTCTATAATCTTTCTGGAGAATGCATTGTCACTATGATTATTAATTTTATTTATATTGGTGTAAAAGTGATTCTGTGGGGTTTATTTGTTAAGGATTTTATTTCTTTAGAATTTTATATGGATATCTTTTGTATCTTTGATTTTTTTTTTTTTTTTTTATTATTTTTCATATTTTTTTTTATTCCTCATTATGTTCCACAAAAGAAAAAAAGAGTTTAAATTAAAAAAGATAAAATTTTAACACAATCTCCATAAAAAAATATTATTAATTAGGAATTTGTGGTTCAAAAAACAACAAAAATTAATTTATGTTAATCTTTGTTTTACTTTTTTTGCATTTATTATTATAATATTTTTTTTTATTTTTTTTTATCAAATTAATTTTTTTTTTTAATTTCTAATTTTTTTATAAATTTTTTTATTTTTTTTATTATTTTTTTTAAAATTATAAACTAATAATAGAAATAATAGAAATAATTTGTTTTTAAATAAAAAAATAAAACAATATGACAAATAGTAATATTTCTAGTGGTAATGATATAATCCCAAATAACATAAAAAATGAACATAATGAAGCTTTAGGTTACAACAATTTAAATAATACAAATAGTAGTAATATTGGTATTACCTCCAACACAAACAATACCAATATAGCCACAAACAATGCAAACCCCTCCAACAACACACCAAATATTAATATTAATACACCAAATATAACAACCACAAATATAACAACACCAAATAAAAGGTCGACTACAGCAACAAATAATACTAAAATTAAAAATAACTATACAAGATTACCAATTGATATAAGTAAAGATTCATTAACAGACCCAGTTAATATACCATCTAAATTCAAATTATTTCAAGCTTCGACCAATAACATTGGTAGTATTTTTGGAAGAATTCAATACAATTTATTTGATGGATTTCGTGTATCTGCTAGATCATTGGATAGCCGTATTAAAGCAACTTACGAGAAGCCAACTACACCATCTACCCAATCACCACCAATTAAATTTTCAGCATCATGGTACGAAACACCACGTGGTCTTAGAGAGGGTGACATTGGTGTAATGATACCAAATATTTATAGTATTTATAAAAGACAAAGTGCAAGCGTATTTCAAGTAGGTTTAGGCCTCGGATTACGTGTTCACAGTCTCAGTCGTATGATTATATCGCCTTTCATCAATCCAAGATTCACCTATTTTGGCAAATTTGGTTGGTTGCATTTGGATGTTCCAATTAATAAAAAGAGCAACCGTATCGTTCTAAAGCATAATATGTTCTTTTCTATTCGTGGTAACACTTTATTATCTAGTTTAGAAATCTCATCTCGATTAGGTGATATGTCTCGTTATTTTAGCGATCATTATTATAGTAATAAAGTTTTTGATGGTGATAATGATAATAATTTTAGTAGAAGTACAAGTTTTAATAGTTTGAGAAAATATCAAAATAATAATAATAATAATAATAATAATATAAATAATAATAATAACCAACATACAAATAATTATAGTAATCATAATAATTATCCATTAAATTCAAGTATAGGGTTACCAACTTTGTTGGATTATAAAAATAGAATAACTGAAGGTTCAAGATTTTTCGAAGTAATTCATTATAAATTGGTTCATGTTTCAAGTGCCACCGAATTTGGTATTCGAAGAATTTCTAAACTTTATGGTACTAAATGGCAATTGGAAATTGGCCTTAAACATCAAATTACAGCAGGTGGTGCACTCCAAAGTCTTTTTACCCATACAATTGGTGAAAAAACTACATTTGGTTTAAGTTTTGGTTTTGATTTATAAAATAACAAATAAATGGTATATATTTTTATCAAAAAAAATAAAATAAAAAAGTTATAATAATGACACATTAATTGTAAAAAAATTTAAAGAATAAAAATTTAATAAATATAAATAAATAAAGTAATGTTTATTTTTTAGTAACATTCTCTTTTTTTTCTTTTTCTTTTGTATCTTTTAAAATTTTTTCGATAATTTGTTGTTTGGTTTGAGTGGTCTGGGGTGGATCTCTTGACCTATTGTACACTTTAAGATCCTTTAAGTACTTTTTCATTCTTGTGTATTTGCTTTTACCCAACTGAAATAAATATTCCCAACTATATATACCTGTTTCGTGTAAATCATCATAAACTAATCTAATCGCATAGTTCCCAACCCTTTCTATTTTAGAAATTTTAACATTTCTTTTGCCTGATACTATTGATTTACCTTTTTCGACAGAGGGTGTTTCAATTCTGAGGAACTCTGACGAAAATGAATAATTGGTTTGATTATTATCATCAAATTTAATATCCAATCTCTAAAAAGAAAAGTGTTAATATGTACACATATCCAATGATTATAGGGTTTTTATGTTTAATTACTTTTCCTTTTTCAGTTAGTTTTATTTCGGTAGGATGCACATTATATTTTTCGCTTGAACTAAAATATCTTTTATAATTGTTATTATTAATAAAAAAATAGTTATTTATTGTATTGTAACATGAGGATTTGTTTAGAGATAATGATGCTATAATATATTTGTTATTGATGTTATTTATATTTTTGAAACTAGAGCTATTATAGACAGTTAAACAATTTTTGATCATTATTTGAAATATTTTTAAATTAAAAAAAATTTAAAAAAAATAAAAAAATAAAAAAAAACTTTTTTTATTATTCATCGAATTTAAAAAATTAATGTTTTTGTGTGTGTGAATGTGTGTTGTAAT
>NW_003519722.1:0-30671 GCF_000190715.1 Dictyostelium purpureum | reverse complement strand
TTTTTTAAAAAAAATTTTTTAAAAAAATTTTTTTTTCTAAAAAAAAACTGATTTCTTCATCTTTTTTTTTTTTTTTTTTTTAGGAATTAAGATATTTATAAAAAACATATTAATTTTATCTTATTATTAATATCAATATTTTAAAAAATAATCAAAGTACTAAATGCATATATATAATAAAAAAAATGAATTTTTTTTTTTTATTTTTTTAAAACAATATGGAATTATTTAATTCCTATTTAAAAAAAAAAGATAATGGGTGAGAAAAAAAGAATTTCATTGGTTGAAAACCACAAAAAACTAAATTTAAAAATTCTTATTTTAGGTATTTTAATAAACTATGGAATAAGAATAAAAAAAAAAAATATACACAAAATTAGATTCAAACTAAAAAAAAAAAATATATCATTGTTTGATAAGTATTTTTTATTTTTAATATTAAAAAAAAATAAAAAATAAAAAAAATAAAAAATAAAAAAAAATATATGCATCTAATATATAAATAGCTAGATAAATAACTTATAAAAAAACAAGATATCAAAAATACCAATAGCTCCCCGCTTACTTCCTTTACAAATTTATTAATTTTTCTAATTTCATTTTGCCCTTAAATATTAACACACATAAATATTTTTTTATTCATAAACTACAAAAAAAAAAACAATACCAATACACCCAACCCCCTTTTTTTTAAATTTTTTTTTCTCCTAAATTCGAGTTCAACACACTCACATAAAAAAAGAATTCATTGTGATATTAAAAAAAAAAAAGTAAACATTATATCAATTTAATTTATTTTTGTTTTTATTTATTATATTTCCTTTTTTTTTTTTATTTAAATATTATTTTTTTTTTATTTATATTTTATTGTTTTTGTTTATTTGATTTTTTTAAATTAATAAACAAAAGTTAATAGGTAGTTAATTTAAAAACTATATTATTGTAACTATAAAAAATGTCATCCTATATAACAGAGGAACAAGCACAACAAACATGTGGAGCATCACCTAATATGAACCCCCCAATACTTTCCAATATTCCACAACAAATGCAACCACCACCAATGTATTATTACCAAACACCTATTAATCAAAACGACATACATTCCATCGATGATAACAACAAAAACCACAAAAGAAGAAAAAATGCTATTGTTCAGTTGGACTACTCTAAAGACTATTCTTATTCAATCACATTTCTAGTACTTGGTATTTTCTTTTTCTTGCCACTCATTTTTAACATGGCCTACATCCGTTCCCCAAATAACAAAGCTAGAAACATTGCTTTAGCCTCTCTTATCCTTGCCAGTTGCCAATTTGTTACTATTATTTTTGTAACAGCTGTTTTATGTAGTACCAATTATTCAGACAATAATCATTATTACAATAATCATTACTATTAAAATAGATCCAAAAAAACTAAAATTATAATATAATAATAGTTAAAAATATTAGTAATTATTAATAAAAATCTATTAAAAAAAAAAAAAAAAAAAAAAAAAAACAATAAAAAAGATTATAAAAAATTTAAAAAATAAAAAAGGAACACCATAACAAAAAAAAAAAAGATAATTTTGGCCCCCTAACCCCATATAATATTTATAATTTAATAAATACCCTTTTTATATGTTTTTATAAAAAAAAAAAGAATTATTTTTAATATTATGGTATACAAAATTTGATTTTTAAAAATTAATTTTTTTGAAAATTTATTAATTAAAGATTAAAATATGTAAAAAACTGCTATCTATGGATCAAAAAGAGACACTATATTAGTATATTATTTTACTCATTAATCCATGTCACCAAAATATAAAATATAAAATTTAAAAAATATCGAAACGAAAGAATATTTTTTTAAATTAAAATGCTCTTTTTTTAAAATGTGTGTCCTTTTTTACATCAAGTTAAATACTTAAAAAAAGAAGAAAAAAAAAAAAAAAATTAATATGAATACTTTCATTGTGATAAGATATAAAACACCCCCCTTAATAAAAATAATCATTGTTTTATCTTATTAAAAATTTTGATTATCTTTTTTTTTAGGATTAATTTTTTAATATTTAAATGTAAATATATCCATATTAGATTTTAAATTTCCTAAAACCCGTTTAATTCAGACATTATAGTAAACTATCTAAATTAAAACTATGTTTGGTTTTTTTTTTCGGGATATATGGGGAAAAAAATTAAAAAAAAAAAAAATTTTAGATTTTCCTACCACTCTTTTTATACTTGAGTACATATTTAGGGGTTGGGGAATAAAAATTTTGAACTTTTATAAATATATATATTCTTTTATTCCTAATATATTTGTTAGTTCATTTTATCTACAGTTCTTTTTTAATTTTTTTTTTTATATCAATTTTTTTTTATTATTTTTTAAGAAAAAAAAATTGTAATTATAACTTATAATAATAAAAATAATAATATTAACAATAGCAATAATATAAATATATAAAAACTATAATTATACAATATTATTTATTTATTTTTTATTTTTTTTTAATAAAAATAAAAAAAATTATATAAAAAAAAAAATGAAATTATATTATTTATTAATTTGTATTATAGCAATATTTATTACAATTACAAATTCATGTAAGTACAATAAATAACATCGAAATGTAATTAATATAATATGTAGATTATTAACATGCAACCATAGTGGAATTTAGAACATATAGTGGTGAAAATAATAATATTAGAAATCCAAATCAAGGTGCGTCAAACAAACCATTTACAAGAATTTCAAAACCCAAAAAATTTAATGTTAAGGATTCCCCTGCAATCACTACAACAATACCAAGAGTAGTTAGTAATGTTGTATTTGATCAAACTCAAAGAATTACTTCAAAAGAACATCTAACTGATATGTTTAATGCTTGGGGAAGAGTAATTTATAATTATAAAATTAAAATTATAATAATAATAATAATAATAAATTTTTATTTTTATTTATTTAGTTTTTTAGTCGAAATATTGCATCTGCTAAACCAAATGAACAAAACAAATGGCCTATTATAGTACCAAAATGTGATCCTTATTATGACCCAAAATGCACCGGATCAAAGACTATGGATTATTATAGAAGTGAATATACCCAAATACCATGTACTGAAGAAGGAACAGTTATGGAAGAAGATGGTAAATGTTATGATCAAATCAATGGTGTAAGCTCTTATCTTGATGGGAAATCTATATATGGTAACAATGAGGATATTTGTCAAAGTTTAAGAACACACCAAGGTGGTGAAATGAAAATGAATCAAACACCAGAACTAGGTGATTTACCACCAAAGAATGTACCAGGTGTTCCAGTAGATAATGAAGGTAACCTTTTCCCAACAGAACAATTGTATAGTGTAGGTGAAAGAAGAGCCAATGAGAACCCAGGTCTTCTTGCAATTCATACACTTTTTTTAAGAGAACATAATAGAATCGCAAGAAGGTTTGCCAAAACCTATTCTGACTGGGACGATGAAACAATTTTCCAACGTTCTCGTTCATGTATCATCGAACAAATTCAGAAGATTACCTATGAAGAGTATTTACCACTTCTTTTAGGATATTTCGCAAACTATACAGGTTACAATCCAAATATTAATTCTCAGGTTTCAAATGAATTCTTTTCAACAGCATTCAAGTTTGTTCATAGTGAAATGGCATCCAGCGTTGAATATTATGATGAAGATGGTAGCCGTTTACAACCACTGCCACTAAAATTCTCTTTTTTTAATCCCCACGCTTTAAACCAAGGTATTGAACCTCTTATACGTGGCCTAATCCTAAATGAAGAAGAGAATGTCGACACCAGTGTAGTTTCAGACCTTAGAAATAATTTATTTGGTAAACCAGGTCAAGGTGGTTCGGATTTGGTCAGTATAGATCTCCAAATGACACACGATCACGGTATTCCACTATACAACTCACTAAGAATGCAACTAGGTCTCAGAGTTGCCACCAATTGGTCCCATATTACAAGTGATGAACCAACCCAAAATCGTTTAAAGCAAGCATATAAAACAGTAGATGATGTTGATGCTCTTACAGGCGGTCTTGCCGAAGATCATATGCAAGGTAGTTGTGTAGGTCAATTATTCTATTCAATCATATATGAACAATTCTATAGAACTAGAGCTGGTGATAGATTTTGGTATGAAACTCCATCCATTAAAATACTTAATCGTGAATGTGGTACCACTTCCTTTTCAAATATAATTAAAAGAAACACTTTAAATATTGGTGATATTCCCTTAAATGTTTTTAAAAAATAAAAATAAAATGCTAATTTATTAAATATTTATAAATTTTAAAAAATTTATTAAAAATAATATTTTATTAAAAATAAAATAATATTAAATTGCTACCTAAACCAAAACCAAAATCAAGCCACATATGACATCTGACTAAAGTTTATAATAATGGTATTCGAATTACGTGTCAAATGTCAAATTTTTTTTTAATTTTAATTTTTATTTTTTTTATTTTTTTCATTTATTTTTTTTTAATTTAAATTTTTTTTTATAAATTAAAATTTTTTTTTTAAAATTTCATTCCATTTTTTTTTTTTAGAAAAAGTAAATGAATAAATCTATAAAATTAATTAAACATTTAAATAATAGTAATAAAATTATTCCAATCAAAAGAACAATGTCAACATCAGCAAAACCATTCGACGATAAATTTGGTAGTGTTTCAAAAAACTATAAAAATTTTAGACCAACCTATTCCGACGAACTTTTTTCAATCATTGATGACTTCTGTGCCAAAGATAAAAGAGATTTAGCAATTGATATTGGATGTGGATCTGGTCAAGCCACCGTTAGATTATCAGAATATTTTAAAAAAGTAATTGGTTACGAACCATCAGAAGGTCAAATTCAACACGCCGAACCAGCCAAAAATGTAGAATACAAAGTCTCTACCGCTGAAAAAATCGACTTACCAAATGAATCTGTTGATTTAATTACAGTAGCACAAGCAGCTCATTGGTTTAACCTCCCAGTATTCTATGATGAAACAAAGTAATTATTTATAATTTAAATATTTTTAAAATAAAGTAAATACTAATAACTAAATCATCATAATTAACAATAATAATAGGAGATTACTCAAAAACGATGGTTCATTAATTATTTGGTCATATGGTTTAATGAATATCACCAATAACGATGCAGCTCAAAAAATTCATCAAAACCACTACTACAAAACCATCGGTAATCAATATTGGGCTCCAGAAAGAAAATACATTGATGACGAATATAGAGACATCAAGCCAACTTATGAAAACACCACAAGAAAAACTATCTCATTACCAGTAAATATTAATTATAATATAATAATGATAATATAGCATTTATTAATTTTTTTTTTAATAATAGAAAAAAATGTCAATTAATGACTTTGTAGGATACTATTCATCATGGTCAGGTTATGCAAATTATTTAAAAAAAGGTAACCCAGATGTTTTACCTTCAATTAAACAAACTTTATTGGATGCATATAACACAACTGATGAAGATTCAAAAATTATCGATTGTTATTTCCCAGTTTATATGATTTTATCAAAGAAAAATTAATTTTGAATTATTATAAAAATAATAATAAAGTAATAAAATAAAAACAATACTATCACATCATTGCTACAACAAATTAACAATTCAATAATTAATATAATTATTAGAAAATAAATGGGTTATCAGAAGCATATGGATGCAGCAGTTTTTATATTGGAAAAAAGTAAAAAAATAAAAAAAAGTAAGTATTAATATATTTATAATATAACCTCAACATTAACAACCAAATAATAACAATTTTTTTTTTTTTTTTTTTTTTTTTTTTTACTACTAAAATTGTTTGAAAACTATTAGTAAATCATTCTTTATTATTTAGTAATTTTTATATAGGTTATATCTTTTTTTTTTTTACAATTATTGTATCAGTTAATGCATGCACATGCTATCTCTCTTGTTGTTTACATCTAATATAAATCTGTATGGTATGGTAATTTTTATTAAATTCTTTTATAGCAACAAAAATAGTAATATATATTTTTACATTATCAATATATAAATATTTTCACTCTCACCCTTTGCAGCATATTTTTTTCATACATCTTTTTTCTGTGTGTTAGTGTGTTAGTGTGTTGAATTGCAGAATATTTTATAGTTGTTAACAATTCAATTATTTCACCCTCACCCTAACCCACTTCACACATATACTATTGTTAGTATATCCAAAAAATTTTCATACACTCTCACATAAATAACACTGTTCATTTGAATAGTTTAAAATAAAACTATTATAATAATACACACATTTTCAATTAACGACAACCAAATTTTCGATAGCATAATATATTATATTACCATTAAAAACAACACATAAATAGGTTTATTTTTTTTTTTTTTTTTTTTTAATATTATTTATTATTATTTATTATTTTTAAAAAATTATTTAAACTCTTTTTTTTTTTAAATTATTTATTAACATTATTTATTAAAACCATATAGAATAAAGAAATGAAATTATTATATGCATTATTAATTATCCTTATTATTGCCCATGCTTGTTTTGCCGAGCAACCCAATGCCAAACCCAATAATAAAAAAGTACAATATTCAAATGCAAAATCAGAAACCAATAACGAAAATAATAACAACAAAAAAGTCAATGATGCAAACAATAATAATGCCAATAATGTTAACAATAATCAAGAATCAGAGTTCCATTTACCATGGTTCATCCATACAGACAAACAAGAATTTGAACTATTTACAAATGAAGTATTATTAAGTGTCCAAAAATCAATCAATTCAAAAAATGTTGATGAAACAAACAATAGCAATAATTGTATTAGAGCCGCCTTTGATAAACTTGACAATTCAAATAAAAATGCTGCATCTTCTCAAGAGGTTCCATCTTTTAATTACTTTATTAAATTAATTTCAGAATTCTCAAAGAAATGTAACATTGAAGCTGCTACCAATAAATTAGTAAACTCACTCAACTACATTTATTCAAATGGCTTCAAATCATTCATTCCATACTATTACAATAATTTATCAAATGAACAACAAGTCGTCAATTGTTTCAAATCTGCCGTTAGCTATTCATATGACCGTTCTTTACAAGCTGATAAATTAGGATCATGTTTTGCCGGAGTTTTAGTAAATGAAAAACAACAACAACAAGTTCAACAAAAACAACAACAAATTGAACAACAAGCTCAACAACAACAAGCTCAACAACAACAAGCTCAACAAGCTCAACAAGCTCAACAACAAGCTCAACAACAAGCTCAACAAATTGAACAACAACAAGCTCAAAAAGCTCAACAACAAGCTCAACAACAACAAAAAGCTGAACAACAAATGCAAAAACAAGCTGAACAAAAAAAAATTGAACAACAAATCCAACAAGAAGTTGAAAAATACCAAAAAGAACAAGCTCAATTAAATAAAAACTAAATTAAAAAATAAAGTAAAAGTATCATTTTAAAATTAAAATATTTGTAAAAAAAAGCTTTATTTATTTACTGTTTTAGGAAAAAATTTACTTTTTTATTTTTATAAATTTTAAAAATTATAAAAAAACAAAAAAATAAAAAATAATTAAATTAAATTTTTAATTTTTTTATTTTTTAAAATTTTTTTTTTTTGTAATTTTTAAAAAAAAAATTTTATTATCAATTTATTTTTCTAATTAAAATAATTGTTTTATTTGTATTTTTTATTTGTAATATATTTTTATTAACTTATTAAATAGTCTTTCAATTTGTTTGTAGTTTATTTTTATTGTATATTTCTATTTATAAAAAATAATAGTATTTAATACAACAATAAGATGGGGGAATTTCTTTCAATTTATTCAGAATTTGCAAAACGTTTAGATTTCACATTCCTTGGCACAAAATATTCATCACAAATCGAAGATAACGAATTACCATCAAAAAGATACCATTCAAGATATCATCTAAACAACAATGGAACATATAGTTATATACCCGATCATTTATTAGCACCATTCGAAAATAATGAAGTCAATCCAGCTAGTAGTTTAGTTAATGCTTTAAATTCGATTAGAAATCTATTAAGATTTTTACAAAATAATAACAATGATCCCAATTCCAATAATGCCACTAATAATAATAATAACAATAATAATAATAACAATAATAACAATAATAATAATATCATTAATAGCAATATAACATCAACAATGGATCTACTGAATGTAATAGTTGAACATGAAATTTTGTTTAATAGTTTTGGTCAAAATAAATATTTAAAATATGACTATCTACATTCATTCATTTTCTCTGTTTTAGAAGCTATAAATCCAAATGAGAGAAGATATACCACAATAATACCAATCTATAGAGATTTTATAAATTTACACCACCCAACTAATAATAATAATAATAATAATAATAATAATAATAATAATAATAATAATAATAATAATAATAATAATAATAACAATAATGAATGCTTAACAATTTTTAGTATTATTTTCAACAATGGGACTTTTGAATATTTCAAATCTATATATTTAGAAGCTTTTTCAAAAAAAAAAACTCAAATTGATTTATGCCAGTTAAACAAAATAAGAGATAAAAAACTTGAACAAGAAATAAAAGAAGAATCAAATGAAGAAATGTTTATAAAAGTTTTTAAAGACTTCCTTGAAAAAAAAGATGACGATGAAGAAATTGATGATAATAAATCAACAACTCTTTTATCTAATACTCCATCAATAACATCAACATCAACATCAACATTACCATCAACATTATCATCAACACCAACATCATCATTATTAATATCATCAACATTAACATCAACAATTACATCAATATCAGCATTAATAAATCCCACAGTTGCAAGAAATTTCTTGGATAATAGTCAAGATAGTTATGGTGAAGATGAAAATTTTGAAGAAGATTTTGAATTTAATAGTGATGAGGCCGAAGAATCTGAAGATTTCGAATTTAATAGTGAGGAAGAAGAAGAAAATGATGAAGAAAATGATGAAGAAAATGAACAAACAAATACAACAAATACAAATAATGAAGAAATTATAAACTATGGATATAAATTTTCAAAATTTTTAGAAAAAAAGAAAATTTATTGTAGAGAAAAAAAATCAAAATTAAAAAAATATGACGAAGAATCAATGATATTAAACATCAATACGATCAACTGTGTATTATTAAATAAAGGCCGCTGGGATGATAACAAGGTATTTCCGGGATTTGAAATGTTTTTGACCAAATTAACACTAATAGACTCAAGTATTAATGATATTGAAAAACAATTGGGCAATTTAGTAAATCTAACCTATTTAAACCTGACACACAATGCAATTAAAGTACCAAGTTGTTTAAATGGATTGAAGAATTTTAAGAAATTAGAGTATTTGATATTGGACCAAAATAGATTTTCTTTAATTTTACCAGAGTCTTTCAAGGAATTAAAAAACCTCAAGTTCTTGTCAATGGTTAAAACCGATCTTAGAGATCTTATTCCAACTAGAATTGCATTAGAAAAAAATAGTAAACTTGAAGAGCTTTATATCGGTGAGAACTCTTTTACCCATCAATTTAGCTGTCTCAAGAGAAATAACTGTACACTAACAAGGACACTATTCTACAGAGAATATATGATATCTCACTTGGTCTCTTTAAAAATATTGGATAATCAAGAAATTACAGAATCTGAAAGATTGCAAGCAACTGAATTGGTAAGATTGAAATTTATAACTTGTGATTCATGGAGAGAAAAGTATCAAGTTAATCAAATTCATAAAGATATTTTAAATTTAGAAATTAATAATACTATGAAATGTAGAACCAATATCAACAAAACAACACCAAAGACAATATTCAAAAACTATACCGAATATCAAGATATATTAAATGAAAACCCAAGAGTAAATACTTTAGAAAAGATAGTTTATCCAAGACAACTGGAATATAATCCATCCATTCCAAACCTTATTGTAGTTGGTGCTATGAATGGCCGTGTCCACGTTTACGATGAAAACAAAGATGAAATTATTTATGACAATATTGTAAGCAATCCATCTATGATTTTAGGTCTTTCTTGGATAAAGAATTATCCTTGCTTTCTTGCTGGCTCTGAAAATGGTTCAATTAATCTATTCAACTTATCAAAAACAAAAAATCCAAAAAATCAAATTTTATCATTTGATCCATTTTATAAATTATCAAGTTTACATACAAATTGCCAATCCGATACAATGGTAGTAAGTGGCTCATGTGACTTTGTTTCGATCTATGATATAAATTCATGGTAAATATTTTAAATTTTAAAAAATAATCATAATTATTTATAAATTCTAACAAATTAAAACAGTACATTATTAAGAAAATTAGAAAAAGCTCATACCAAAAAAATAAATGTTGTTAAATATGCAAGTTATGATCCATATGGGTTTGTTACATCATCTTTTGATGGAACAGTAAAAAGATGGGATACAAGATGTTTAAATTCAGGACCAACTTTAACTTCAAAAGAATCATTTGGTGAAATTATTATGTCAGTTTTTAGTCCAGATGACCGTAGTATTTTAGTATCAGGATGTGATAATCAAGTTTATCAGCTTGATTCGAGAACAGGTACATTAAATATAAAATTTGAAATACATAGATCCAATCAAGAGTTCAATTTTTCACGTTCATATTATACAGCAGATGGCAATTATTGTGTTATTGGTTCATGCGATGAAAACTGTGTTAGATTCTATAGCACAAGTGATGGCAAATTTTTGCGTGACGTATCATTATTCGACCAAAATAAGTTTTGTGGTGATTCAGATGGTGTTCTATCACTACGTACCCACCCCTCAAATAATTTCGATGTCACCATCATCAAAACAAAGTTACCAAATCTTTATTCTGTCAAATTCTAATTAATAAATTTTTTATAGTAATAATCTATTAAAATAATCAATTTCTTATAACTCTCTCAGTTTTGGTTATTTTTTTTTTTACTGGAACCTGATATTTTTGAAAATCCCCATTAAAAAAAAACAAATCACAATAATTTTTTTTTTATTTTTTTTTATTTTTTTTTTATTTTTTTTTTTTTAGATATCTTTAAAAAATTTTTTTATACAAATATTTTATACTTGCACCAAATTTTCTTTTTTTCTATACAATAATGGTGCGAAAACCTATTTTTATTTTTTTAATTAATTTGTTTTTTATTTATTATATCAATGGGCGTAAGTGCATCTTTTTTAATATTAAAATAAACAGTAATTAATTTATTTATTAATTTTTTTTTTTTAAAAAAACAATTATTTAAGTATCTATATCTGGGTATCTTCAAGAGGATAGTACATTTTATTTATATGGGGATTTTGCTGGTAACTCACCTTTAACTCTAAAAGTTTATATGGGCCCTATAGAATACAATGATAAAGATATTACTCTATCTGGTGATGCGAAAACCATTTCTTTTATTTTAAAAGAAGGTTCCAAGAATAAAGATTTAATATTATATGACATATTTGGTAATACTGAATATAACGAGGTTGTTTTAAAGCCAAAGATTACTCAAGTTACTCCATCTCCTCTTCCTACTTGGTCAACTACGTCACTACAAATTTATGGTACTTATATTGATGCTGCAACAGGCCCAAGCAATATAGTAGTTTATCAAGACGAAAAACCAATTGATTTTTCAGCTGCATCAAACATCTTAACGGTGACTCCCAATCAAGGCGCAGGCAGATCAATATTTACAGTAATGGTTGATGGTAAAAAATCTGATGGATTTTATGCATATTATGTTGCACACACTATAACCCTCATAACAAATCCAATATATTCATCTTTAGACTATTTAACAATTACTGGTAATAACTTTTCACCCAACTCAAAAATTGACACTAAAATAAAATTTGGAAATAATTATTGTTCAGAGATTATCAGCTTTAGCATCACCACATTAGAGGCTAAATGTGATAATAGTGTTCCATACACAGGAAATATTATTGTAGAAGTTAATATAAATGGTGTTCCTGTAAGTGGTACCACATTCTATGCACCAATAAGCGCAAGCTCTACTGCAGTTCTACTAGATGGCTCAATAGAGCTCTCAATTAGAAACTATTCTCCAGGAACAACATTCAAACTAAGTGGTATCGATGTCACCTCTTATTGCATCCTTACTAAAAAAAATGGGACTGTTTCTGATTTTTCCTGCGATATTCCAAATAATGTAAAAATAAATAGTGGTCCTGTAGAATATCAAGATGCATTGGGAATAAGAGCAATTTCTACTATTGATCTAATTCCCTACCCAACTTCATTCGAACCAAATTTAGATTATAAATTCCCAACACAAGGTCAAAAATTAACTATATTTGGAAAATACCTCAATAAGGATGATTCACAAGGTTCCTCAAATGAAGTTAAAGTTCACTACGGTAGTAATACTTATGATTCAAACAATATAGAATTTATTGATGCAAATACATTCAAATTTCAAATACCAAGTGGTAGTGGGAATACAAACCCTTTGTTTTTTACATCACACTCATTTACAAATGCACTAAAGTCATTTAACATCATCTATAAAAACCCCTCAATTTACTCATCGAATATTAACAACAATATAGTTACTTTAAATGGTAATGATTTTGGTGATGATAAAGGTTTAATAACTATATGGTATAATGATAATAAAATACCCACAGATTCTATTCAATTAACTGTTCCCCATCAACAAATCCAGTTTTCATCCTCTTCCAGCCCTAGATTATTCAATATTACTGTGAATGGTTTATCATCACCAGACTATATTCAACCCAAAGTAATAAGTTCAAGCTCATTATTCCCAAATAACCCTGGTAATATCACAATCACTGCTAGCGACTTCCAACAAAACGATTTAAAGGTATATGTATCTAATATAGAATGTTTGAACCCCTATGCACCTGACTTAACAACAATTATTTGCCACTATGATGCCTCTGTTAAACCAGATCAATTTGGACGTGCGTTAAACATATCTATAACATCAGTTGGGTTAACAGGAACAAATGAAGTATTCTATTACTATGATACAAATATTGAATGTCCATTCAAATGTTCTAACCATGGTGCATGTAATAATAAAACTGGTGAATGCTTGTGTAATGATGGATGGAAAGGTCTATATTGTCAAGAAGCAAGTGGATCTGTTCAACTACCACCACCAATTATAGATGAAAATGGTAATACAATTATAATAGGTGGTTCTTTAAATTTTACTGTTTCAATATTATATTTAAGAGAAAATAATATTTTAGGTGAACAAGTTAGATATTTATCATTTTCTAAAGATTTAACATGGGATAATAGAACTAAAATAAATGAAACAAAACATTATTATAAAGGCAAATTTATTGACAATGGACCAACAGTCGAATTAGATGTAAACTATTATAAAGAAGAAACACTTTTCAACTTTGCTGGTGAAGAAATAACAATTCCATCAAACTCTATGAAATATGTAATTAGTATCTCAAACTACCAGTTTGACTCTACAACAAATACCCTCGAAGTTATCTATAGCTCTAAAACCAAACTACATTCAAGTAATGATTGTAAATCAATTAAAACCAATGACGAATACTACTCATCAAACAATGATACCCAAGAAGAATCGATTAATTGGTTTCAAGTAAACTCTGCAGATACAAGTTTTCAAACAAAATTTTCAAAAAGAGTTTTTGTTGATGATAAGGTTAGAAAATCAACAACGAAAATACTAAACTATAACGATCCAATATATAGCGATTTTAATAAAACAAATAATATTCAAGATAATGACGAAAATGACTATAACAAACTCATATCTATTGGAATGCCATACTTTTCAAATAAGGTATCAATGGATCCCAGTTTTAGTGCCCTATTAAGATCACCAACAGATAGTTGTAATAAGAAAAATTGGAAATTACCTTTAATTTTAACTTTATGTATAGTAGGTGGTGCAATTATTGTAATAATAACAGCCATTGTAATAAAAAGAAATAGATCAAAACTTTTAGAAAAAAATTTTATAATCAAACTAAGAAGATTAAGATATAAATAAAAAAAATAAATAAATATAAATAATATAAAAAATATAAAAAAATATAAATAAAATACAAATAAAATAATAATTTTAAATAAATTGTTTTATTTATTCGATAATTTTTTTAAAAGAGTTTAATATTTTAAAAAACTATGATTTTTTGTTGCTATTTTCAACAAAATTTTAACTATGTAATATTACTGGATATTAGACTATTTACATTTGGCTGTTTTTTGTTTTGTTTTGTTTTGATTTTTATACATATTTTTTTTAGTGACATTGACAAAAATCGTGTGGTATACCTAATTCATTACAAGTAATGTCATCTTTAATATCTCCAAGTAAACCTTTTTCTTCACGCTTTCCGTCTGGGTCAGAGGCATCTATGCCACCAAACTCTGGATATCTTGAGAGTGCTCTAAATGTATCGTATAATTGGAATGGTGTTGCTAATTGATTTTCGTTTTCTAAAAGTTTTTGTTCTACCTCTGGATATTTATCTGTAAACCAAGTTGGAAGTACAATGTAGAGCAATGGCATTGCTACTTCGATTTTACCACCTTTAGAGAATACATAGTATGCACCCATATGTGAACCATGGTCACTAACTAAGAACAAAGCAGTATCGTTAAGACGAGGTCTCATATCCTTGTCGATGAACTTTTGGAACTGTTTATCCATAATACCAATTACTTCCATAGTACCCTCGTGAGCATCCATTAAAGTAGCAGTTGCAATTTTACCAACATCCTTATAGTTATCCCAATATTGATTGATGTAATCAAAGATACGTTCGTGTACATGCTTTTCACCTAAACAACGACGACGGATTGAATATGGGCCATCAAAAACACCAAATGGTCTTTCGGCCGGATGTAAATGTGGTGAACAAAATGGTAAAGCTAATTCGTGGTCAACTGAGCCCTCTGGCTTGTCGACTTCGAGATAACGCTGGTACCAATCTTGACATAAACCTGTGATCCAAGTATTAACATAGGTATCGTTTCTAAAAGATTGATAAAACATTGGATTTTTTTCCCAAGAGAACTCTGAACGATCACCAGCATTAATTCCATTTTTGTAATCTATTTCGTCATAACCTACTCTATTTAAGCCATTGTACATTGCCATAGTATTTGGATCGGAGAATGGTTTCAATGAATGGTATCTAAAGAATTGGAAAATCTTGGAGTGACCTTGCTTTTGAATTTCTTGTAAGGTTTCATAAGTTGTTGGTAAAGCACGTTTAAAGTGAGCTCTTGATAAAGCATCGATCATTAAAAATAAAATGTCGATTGGTTTCTCTCTCTCCTTTTCGTCCTTTGCTGGTGTTGCAATCTTTACTTTTTCTGGATGAACCTTTGGACTATTGAAATTTCCTTTGACTCTTTCGTGTACACTATCATCTCTGACATTGTGGAAGAGAATTTCAGTTTTATTACCACAAGTAGCCATAACAGTTTCGTGGGTAATCTTTACTGGACCTTTAAATTCGAATGATGCTGTTTTATCTTTATATTGATTTTCAAAAACTGCAAAATCGCTTGTAAATGTACCAAAATGTTTTAAATCGTCCCAAAAAGTAGGTGATACTGTGTATTGTTTGAAATCTTCTTTGCATCCATCCATTGTTAAAATACCATTTTCAAGTTTAGAAAAGGTATCCTTTGGGCACTCTTGACTTCCTGCAACAATCCATGTTGATCCTTTTGGTTGGAATGCTGGCCATACTATAAAGCTGTCATCGATTTTACAAACTTTGCTATTATTTTCATCTTTGTACATTAATTTTCTACCTCCAAAACCATTTGGCCAATCTTTTAATATAAATGCATTTCTACTTTGGAATAAAATATATAAACCTATAAAAAACAATGTAAATCTAATAGCAATCTTTTTTAAAGTCCAATATCTTTTTTTTTTACAATCAAAAAGTTTAAAATTAGTAATGGCGAGGGAAATAAAAAAAATAAAAAAATCCTTACTTTAATAAAATCCACCAAAATAAAAATCCAAATAGATAAACTATTAAAATAGCTGAAAAGGCAATTAAATTATATTGACCATGATGAATTAATGAGGTGTCTGTGTCACTTGTTACCTTCAAAAGGGAGCTGACTAAACCTGCTGTAAATAAAAACAATAGTAAATTACGGTAAGAGTTGAGAGATATGTTGTATTTTTTTAAAATGCTGTTGGTTCCAAAGACACTATTGCTATTTGTGTTATAAAAGTCATATTTCTTGTAGTTGTTATTACTATTTATAGTTTCTGTTAAATTATAAATTATTTTTCCTAAACTGCTGAAACCAGATACAAATAATATTGTTGAAAATAAAATATAAACCCCAAAAACTCCTAAATGCTCGTGGATCCATTGAACATCTTTTTTACCTTCCAAACTCCATCCATAAAGTATTTGAGCAAAGTATATACAACCAAATGAAAATAATGGAAAAAATTCTTTATCGAATAAATTTTTAATTTTCATAATATTGTGTTTCCTATTTTTCTCTTTAAAATTATTTATACTGTTTATTATATTATTATAGAAAATATTTATATAATGTACTAAAGAATTAAAGTACATTATATTTTTATCATTTAAATTTTTTATTTTCATTTTTATCTTAATTTTAAAAAAAAAAAAAAAAAAAAATTTTTATTTTGTTACAATTTTAATATTATTTTAATATTAATTATTATTTAATTATTGCTATCTATAGTAAGGTAATGTGTATGGTGTGAGAAAAAGGGGGGTGATAGACATAAAAATTTTCTAAAGCACACACTAAATTTAAAAAAACACTGTATTTTTTTTTTTCTATTTTTAAATTTAACACACAAAGAAAATTAAAAATAATTAAATTAATAATTATAAATATAAATAAAATAAAAAAAAATAAAAAAAAGGGATTAAAGAAAATAGTTATTAAAAAAAAAAAAAAAAAAAAAAAAAAAAAGAAACAATTAAATGAAAATAAAAAAAATAAAAAAAAAAAAAGGTTTTACTTTCAATGCTATATGCCATCTGACACCATTTGGAAAATAAATTTTATGACACCATTCCTATATTTTGGTGCTTGTTATAATTTTCAAATATTCATTTTTTATTTTTTTTATTTTTTTATTTTTTAATTTTTTAAATTATTTTCCTTTTTAATTTATTTTTTTTATTTTTTTCTATTTTTTGTCTTAAAAATAACGAAAAAAAACCGACAAAAAGGCAAACCAAAACAATTTATTTAATTTTATATTATAATAAAAAAAAGAGATATTTTTAAAAAAAAAAAAAAAATTATTAAATAAGATGAAAAAAATAAAAAATAATAAATACGTAATTTATTTATAACCGTGTACAAAAAAAACAGTTATTATAAATTTTTTATGTTAATTAAAATATTTTTTATAACATCAACCTTACAACATCACTTCGATCAATCCAAGAAAAAAAAAAATCATTTTATTGTTTCATGAATTTTTTTTTTTTCCGCTTCTCCATGATTTTTTTTTTATTCCAAACCCAATTTATTTTATAAAACACATTTTTTGCATTATTTTATCATTTTTTTTATGAATTTCAAAATTATTTATTAAATATTAAATATTTAAATATTTAAATATTTAAATATTTGTCATATTTAATTTTATTATTTATTAAACTATTAGGAAATTGATTTTTTAAATTGATTTTATTTCGCCAAGTTAAATCAATTGGTTTTGTTGTTTTGACAATTGATGAACATCTTACCTCCCAAGTTTGTCCATCATGCATGATCACCCATGGGCCACAACTTTAAAATACTCATTAGATAATAAAAATATTTTTATTTAATTTTTATTTAATTTTTATTTAATCTTTTGGAACAATTAGTATTTCATTAATTTTCCCAAACTATTTAATTTTTAATTAATTTAATAATAATAATAAAAAATAAAAATTTTAAGAAATTGACAAAAAAATTTTTTTTTATTTTTTTCATTTTTTTTTTTTTTTTTATTTTTTTTGAAAATAAATGATTATAATAATAAGTGAATAATAATAAATAATTCATTATTATATTTATAACAATGATAATTAGAAGAGTTAATGTAAATGGTGTTAGATACTATGAAGTTAATGGTGGTAAATACCCATCAGTATCATCAATTTTAAAAATTATCACGAAAACTCAATATAAACAATATAAACATGATAGGATTAAAGAGATTAATTTTACTTTAGAGAAAAAATATCCAAATGTAAAAAAAAAAAGGTTATCACATATTGCAAAAAGGTCTTTTGGTCTAGAAACAACAAATAAATTATATAATGGTGCAAGAGTTGGTAGTGCAGTTCATGAATTAATCGATGAAAATGTTTGTCAACAATTAGAGGAACAAGCCCCCAGTAACAATAGCAGTGATTCATTAACAAATTTAATTAGTTCTAAAGAATTAGAGATCGAAATTGATTCCAAAAAAGAATATGAAGCCAAAAAAAGGGAGAAAAAAGAGCAAATCGAACTACTTCGTAATTTCAAGCAATTAAATAAAAAGAATAATAGAAAATCATTTGGTTATGGATTATCAAAAAATAATATCCAAGTAATTGAAGAAGATAAATTAAATCCAACAACAACAAAAACAACAACAACAACAGAAACAACACCAGAAAAAACAACAGTTATGGAAACAACAGAAACAAATACTGCACAAAATAATATACAAGTAATTGATGAGGCCAAATTAAATCCAACAACAACAAAAACAAAAACAAAAACAACAACAACAACAACAAAAACAACACCAGAAAAAACAAATACTGCACAAAATAATATACAAGTAATTGGTGAGGCCAAATTAAATCCATCAACAACAGACACAACAACAGAAAAAACAACAGTTATTGAAACAATAGAAAAAAATACTGCACAAAATAATATACAAATAATTGATGAGGCCAAATTAAATCCATCAACAGCAGCAGAAACCACTGCAACAAATACTGCAAAAAAAGAAGAAAAAAAATTAGAATTACAAGAGGAACAAAAAGAGGAACAGGCAAAAAAAGAAATAGGTATTGGTAGCCTATTTTTTGAAGATGAAGAAACAGAAGAACAGGAAGAAAAAGAAACAGGTAAATATGACCTGTATTTTCAAAAGGTTTCAGAGAATAATGAAAATGAAGCAGAGTTTAAAAAAATGGTACATCTGATTCAACTAAAGAATGAAAGTTTTGATATTGGTCTATACAATGGAAGTGTTGAAATAGGAGTTGAATCATATAAACTATGGGAAAAAGATAATAACGGAGAACTTAAGTTTGAAAAGAGTGATTCATTTGTATACTCTGTCAAACATGGGTATGCAGGTGCATGTGATGCAATCGTTAGAAAAAAGGATGGAACATTAGCAATATTGGATTGGAAGACTTCGAATAAAATAGATTCAAAATATGCACTCCAGGTATCAGCTTACGCAAAGGCAGTTGAAGAGTTAACTAAAGAAAAGGTATCAGAGGCTTTGGTTATAAAATTAGGACATAAATTTGTTGGTTATAGTGTTCACAAAGTAAAAAATATTGATAAATGTTTTGACTTATTTTTAAGTACCCTCAAACTTTGGAAATTCATTGAATCAACTGATCCTTTTACAGTTATAAGTCAATCAAATTCAACTAAATACTCAACTTCATACAATCATAAAACCAATACATATTCTACAAACTCCACAGATTACTCTGGTAAAATTCAAAAAGAAGTAGCTGCCAATACCACAGCCACCAATACCACAGCCACCAATACCACAACCACCAAAAACCCCAAAACCACAACCACCAACACTACAACCACCAAAACCCCCAAAACCAACAAACCCTCACCAGCTTCTAATAACAACAGTGGGTTTTTAATTCCTAATTCAGTAACAAAAATTAAACTAAAAAAACCAAAAAAATAAATATAGTTATACTGTTCCCCTTTTTTTTTTTTTTTAATTAATTGTTTATAAAAAAATAACTCTCGTTATTTTCTTTTCTTTTTTTTATTTATTTACATTCTTTTTTTTCTTTTCTTTTTTATAGTTATAAATTATTGTTATTTATTTAAATTGGAGCTGAAAACATATATAAGCATAAAATTAAGAATGCTAAAGTCGACAGGAATACAACTACACAGACTATAATACCCAATGCTCTAAATACTTTTGGATTGATTTGTTCTCTAGGCAATGACATTGGATTGTTTATTCTATAATAATAAAATGAATGTTAGTTTATATTGCAATAAAACTATATATATATAATGTAATGATATATATGACTTACTGAGCATTATAAAGACTATTGTTTCTATTTAATATAATGTAAAAAAATATTAACCCTAAAACAGACCAACCTATAACTTTCCCGAAGCTATATTGGACCCAGTCTAAATGGTATTCGACATTACATGGGTGTTCATTACCAAGATTGGCCATTAAAGAATCAAAATTAATTGATTCGTAGTTTTTAGGTTTGGGACATTCAATTCTTAATTTAGATAGTTGAACATTCTTTGATATGGCATTTGGGTGACATTTCCAAATAACATCCCTGCTATATATATCGAGTTTGGATGATTTACATGTTAGATATAATACTTCTTCTGAAGATCCCATTGCAGTTCCACCAATACATGTTAATTGTGATTTTTTTGAATCACCTGGAACTTCAATATTTTTTGAAAATTTTAATATAGGTTTGTAATTATTTGTTTTTGATTGTTGCTGTTGCTGCTGCTGTTGCTGGTTTGGTGTAGTGTCACCATTTGCTTTTATTATATTGCTATCATTTACAAAATAAACTATAAAAATTATTATAAATAACCTTATAAGTATATTCCGATTAAATTTTATTATCATTTCTTATATCTATATATGATTTATAATGCTCTTTTATCTATTTGTTTTTTCTTTTTTTATATATATACATAATATTATTTATTTATTTATTTATTTATTTATTTTATTTGTTCTCGCTTTTAGGTTATATACATAAAAAAAAAAAATGAAATTAATTTTTAAAAAAAATAAAAAAATAAAAAAATAAAAATTAAAAAATAAATTAAAAAAAAAAAAATTAAATTAATTTTTTTTTTTTTTTTTTTATTCAATTAGTCAATTGTCAATGATCAAAATCGCACTAAAACAATTATAATTGGATATTTTTTTTTTTTAGGCCATTATTTCGTATGATAGTTATATCAAAAAAAAATATTTTATTTTTTATTTTTTATTTTTTTATGATTATAACCAAAAAGCAATTTTTAATTTAATTTTTGAGATTTGAATAAAATTTCAGAATTTTCGATAAACTTTCTTGATTGTACTAATCTTAATTCGTAATATTCTTTTCCTTTGTTGGAGGGTATTGATTGTTTGGCTTTATGGGTTTCTTTGATAATATTGTATAAAATTGATGTTGCTTTTTCGCATACTAATGATAAGTCTGAGGGTTCTTTGATGCTCCAACCTAATAAAAGTGAACTGAATAAATCGCCTGTACCGGTGTAATAATCTGTGAATTTGGGACCAACTGTAATTTTGAATTGATCATAACCTTGGTTGATATCCTCTTTATTTTTTAAACTACTTCCAATTACAATGATATCATTGGGATTGCTATCGAAAAATAAACTTGTAATAACTACATTTTTAACACCCATTTTATGAAATTGGTCAATCGCTTTTAATGCATCTTGTTCATTATTAATTTTAATACCTGTTAAAAATTCAACTTCAGTTTGATTTGGGAATATATAGTCTGCGTGTGGTATGACTTCATTTTTATAAACTGAAACTAAATCGGTTGGTACATATAATGCATTATTATCACCCAATACTGGATCGCAAACTATATTATATGTGAATATAATTAATTAGTATTTATTTATTTATATTATCAATATGTATATGGTGAATCATTATTAATATTATTATTACCATAGATTAAATTTGGATTTTGAGTTTTGAGTTTTTTAATAATATTTAATACGGTATGTAGTGTTTCAGAATTGTTATTATAACCAGTTAGCACATGAGTATAGGAATCTGTTAAATGATTCTCTTCTAAACCTTGAAATAAATCCATTAGTTTTGGTGGTGTTAATGATTCGCCTTTCCAAGTTGAATATGCTGTATTATTTGAAAACTGTACACTAAGAATTGGATCGACTTCAATTCCCAAATGTTGTAATGCAAATACTGCGCATTTATTACCAACATATCCATGACATACCCATGATTGAATAGATAAAACTTTTGGCTCCATAATATGTATATGCTATTTTTATAATTTTTGTATTGTTACTATATTACTTAATGGTAAATTTATTATTAATAATGACAATTAAAATTTAATATTGAGCTGGATGTATTTCAAAAAGATATTTTATTATTAATATTTGGTGAAATATAAAAAAATGAAAAATTAGAAAAATGAAAAAAAAAAAAAAAAAAAAAAAATTTAATTTAAAAAAAAAAAATAATTTAAAAAAAAAAAAAAAGTTTAATTATTTTAAATTTTATAATTAAATTAATATATATTGGTTTTTGATTTTAATTTAAATATAAAACACCTCAAAATTATAAAACATGGAACTTTTCACCGAAATCAGTTTGAAAAAAAAAAAATGGTGTTGTTATAAATGAGGTATTTTGATGTGTTTATGTAATTTATTTTTTACAAAAAAATTATACAAAAATAAAACTTTTGTTGATCCTCAAATTGAATATAAAATCTTTATTTATTTATATATATTTAATATTTTTATTAATGGAAAAATAAAATATTTCAACAAAATATGAATTTTATTTTACCCACACCCACTCCTTATTTTTTTAAATTAAAAATTAATGATAAATTAAGGTAGAGTTCTTCATATCAAAATTATTATTGGTAAAACATATTTTATTTATGATTTAATAAAAGTTGGGTTTCTTTTAATTTTATTTATTTTTGTTATTTTTTTATTTTTTTATATTTTTCTTTTGTAAAAAAATTAAATCTTTACAAAAAGATAATTAATTTTTTTCTTTTAATTTATTTTTTTTCTTATTTTTTTTTATTTTTTTTATAATAATTAAAAATTATAGTTATCTTCAGTTTTAATAATCATTAGGGTATTCATTTAAAAATTTTTAGAAAAAATTATCTCTTTTTTAATAAAAAATTATTCATTTTAATGCATTTTTTAAAATTTACCAATACACAATAATTTTTTCTTTTTGCCCTTCTTTTAACTTTTTTCTATTTTTTTTTTCATTTTATTTTTTTTAAATTACCTAACACACTTAGTGAAGTGTTAAAAAAACTTTTAATTCAGAAGCTTATAGGGAATTCTCAAGTGGATTTTAACAAGAAACTATTATTAATTTAAATCAACCAAACCCAAAAAATCAATGAAATAATTAAAAATAGAGGTGGTTTAAAAAAATATTGAATTTTTTCAATTAATTAAATCTTCAACTACATTTGAAACATATTAGACTTTCATCTCTTTCAAGAAATGAAAATTTTTTTTTTTTATGTGTGTGACTTTTTTTTTATAATTTTTTTTGAGAAACCCCCTTGGGAAAATTAATGGAAAATATTTCCCACACAAAAATTTCAAAAAAAAATTTGCAAAGTTATCATTGTTAATATTTTTTTTATTATTTATTTTTAAATTATTATTTTTCATTTGCATATTTAAAGATGTGTGTGCATGATACATACAACTTCAATTTTTTATATGAAGCAATTGGCAGCGCCACATGTTTTGCTGTTATTAAAAATTTCATGACCGGTCAAGATCTTTTTCCTGATATTGAAAATGGATGCACCGAGGCCTGTAAAAAAAAAATGATAAAATATACCCAGTGTGTTTTCAAAAACTATATGAACTCTGTATGTTGGTATTACCATGATGTTAAAATTTTGGAGGACTATAATCCTCAAGATTATGGTTATTCAAGCTTTTCGGATTACAAGTCATCTATAGTAAATGGTTTTAAAGAGAAATATTCAAGATATTTCAACTACACACCACAAATCGAAGAAGGCACTAGTAAGTTTCCAGATTACCCAAATGTTTTAAATGATGATAATAACAACAACAATCAACAATAATTTAAATAAAAATTTATATTTTAGGTATTTTTTAAAGTTTTATAAATTTTTTTTTTTGTTTTGGGGGTCTATGTTTAATTGTTCTTAACCGAATTTTGGTTAAGAAAAAGGTAACTTTAGCGCTAAAGAATATTTTACACCTGGGTGGGGATCTACCATTAGCTAATAGTTGGTAAGGGTGTTAAAATAATATTTTTTCCCTTGTACCAACTTCAACGTTTTTAAAAATTCAACTGTGATTATACCATGACTTACTATATACCCCTAACCCAATTATCTATACCAAAGATATATTAAAATTATTGCCAAATGATTTTATTATAGGACCATTCTTTGGCAATTAGTTTTGTTTTAGAATTCCATTCCACCTATTTAATAAATTATTATTCATACCGATAATTGACATTTTTTATTTTTATTGTTATTATTTTAAATTTAATAGCAAAATTATAAATAATAAAAATGTTGTAGTTTAATTATTATTTAATTTAATTTTTTTTTTTTTTTTATTTTTTTTTTTTATTTTTTTTTTTCCAATTTACGAAAAAATTTTTTTTTATTTTTTAATTGTCATTTTTAATTTTAAAAAATAATTTCAAATTAAATATTATTATTTATAATAATAAAGTAGAACAAAATGGATAAGATTCAAAATGGATGGTTTAGTGAAATAAGTGAATTTTGGCCAGGTCATTGTTTTTCTTTGGAAGTAGAAAAAGTTTTACATCATGAAAAATCACAATATCAAGTAAGTTTTATTATTATTAATATAGAAATATTGTATTTAAATGTTAATATTTTTAATTTATTATAGGATATTTTAGTATTTAAATCAAAAAGTTTTGGAAATGTTTTAGTTTTAGATGGCGCAATCCAAGCTACAGAAAGAGATGAATTTTCATATCAAGAAATGATTACCCATATCCCATTATTTTCACATCCAAACCCAAAACGTGTTTTAGTTGTAGGTGGTGGTGATGGTGGTGTTTTAAGAGAAGTCGTTAAACATCCACTCGTCGAATCAGTTACCTTATGCGAAATTGACGAAGGTGTTATCAATGCATCAAAGAACTTTTTACCAAAGATGAGAGTTGGTTTCGAACATCCAAAAGTCACTTTATTCATTGGTGATGGTTTAGAATTCATGAGAAAGAGAAAAGGAGAGTTTGATATCATCATTACCGATTCATCCGATCCAATTGGTCCAGCCCAAGGTCTTTTCGAACGTCCATATTATGAACTCTTAAAAGAAGCTTTAGCACCAGGCGGTATTGTTTGCTCACAAGCTGAATCTTTATGGTTACATTTAGACACCATCAAAAACTTATCTGGTTTCTGTAAAGAACTTTTCCCACATGTCGAATATGCCTACACATCCATCCCATCATATCCAGGCGGTTCAATTGGTTTCATCCTTTGCTCAATGGGTGGCTCATGCAAAAAACCAGTTCGTGAAATTGCCTCTGATGTCCAATCTCAAATGCAATACTATAATGAAGAAATCCATAAAGCAAGTTTCGTTTTACCACAATTTGCTTTAAACAAATTAAATTTATAAATAAAATAAAATAAAAAGTATTTTTTTTTTTTTTAAAAGTATAAATTAATTATTACTATACTCTTTTATTAAATGTAAAGGTATTTTAATATTAACCATTGGTGATATTATTGTTAACCAACTTAATAAATAGTTTTTAATATTATTATTATTATCATCTACATTATTATTACTATTGTTATCGTTATTATCATTATCTACACTATTATTATCAGTTTCATCTTCAAAAACTTCATCTTTACTAAATCCTTCATTGTTTGTACTGTTATCTCTATTGGTAGAATTGTCATTGTCGTTGTTATTGGTTTTTTTAATTTTGTTTTTTAATAATAATATTTGTTCCATTAAATTATTAGTTTCGCATGGATGAAGTTGATATGTTGGTACACCTAAAATTGGATGTTCCTAAATTATAAGCAAATATAAATATTAGTAAACTATATGATGAATATAAAATTTAAATAAATTGAATATTTTATGAAATTTACAACTTGTGTTATATAAGGAGTGGATGAGAGTTGCTGTTTATCAAAACATGATAGTGGTAGTAAACTCCATAGTTCATCCCATGATAGTGGCTCTGTTGTAGACTGTTTTAAATAGCATCCATTTAAATATAAAACCGGTACTCTATATGACTTATTATATATAATATCATATTCGATAACTATTGTTTTAGAAGTTTGATTTGATTTTAATACAGATTCATCACTTTCTTCTATTATTTCTTCTTTATTAAATATATTGCTATTATTATTATTATTATCTATATTATCTACATTACTAATATTATTATTATTATCAATATTATTAAAAAATCTTTTTGTAGTAAGGTATCCTGTATCATTATTAATTTTTATCCAGCTCCATCCTATTTCGTTACTACTGTTTACACATTGGTTCCATCTTGTTAATAAAACATTGGATTGTTCGTTAAAATCTTTTAATGTTAGCATTTAGTTTAGTTGAAAGTGTTTTAAAATTTAATAAATGAAAAATTTAAAAAAAATTACTTTTTTTTTTTTAAATTTAAAAAAGAAAAAAAAAATTATGAAAAAAAAAATAGATATCCAATATATCCTAGTTTCCCAAGATATAACCAAGATATGTCCAGGTTGTTGAATGAGTCTTAGCTGCCAATTCTATTAAAAATAAAAAATTTACTATTTAATAAAAGTTTCTATTAGTTTTATGATTTTTATTATTAATTTATTTCAAAAGATGATGTTCTTATGTTAAATATACTAATATTAAATAAATCACATGTTTACAAATTTTTATAGATTTATGTGTAGATTTGATTGAGGTTTATTTTTAAAATATATAAAATTATATATATTTAATTATTTTATAAAATTTTTTATTTTTTTTTTTTTTTAAAATTTTTTTTATTTTTTTTTTTAAATTTTTATTTTTTAATTTTTCAATATAGTGATATGATCATTTTTTTTATTCCTCGTTTTTTAAAAATAATAATATAAAAAATGAATGGTTTAAATAACGATAATAATACTAGTAGTAGCAATAATAATAATAATAACAATATAATAAATACAAATAAAAAAGTTTACACATCAGGACGTCCACCATGGTATGACTCAAAAGGTAATTTAAAAGATCCATTAGTAATTGGTGTATGTGGTGGTAGTGCATCTGGAAAAACTACAGTTTGTGATAAGATTATTGCCAATTTAAATGTACGTTGGGTAGTACTTTTATCAATGGATTCCTTTTATTTAAATCTTTCAAAAGAAGTTGATCCAACCAAATACAATTTTGATCATCCAAGTAAATATCGAAATTATAATAAAAAATAAAAAAATATAAAAGAAAAAGTATTATTAACTTTATTTTATTGTATATAGATGCTTTCGATTATGATTTAATGGTTAAAACAATCAAAGATTTAAGAGCAGGTAAAAAAGTATCAATTCCAATGTATTGTTTCAAGACACACAGTAGATTACCACATAAAGATACAGTTTATGGAGCAGATGTTATTATTCTCGAGGGTATCTTAACATTGTACTCAAAGGAATTAAGAGATCTCATGGATATTAAAATATTTATTGATACCGATGATGATGTTCGTCTTGCAAGACGTTTAAAGAGGGATATCGCCGAAAGAGGAAGAACTTTAGAAAACGTTTTACATCAATACAATACATTTGTAAAACCATCATTTGACGACTATATCATTCCAGTAAATAATCATTCTTAACTTAATATTTAGCTATATTAACGTAAACTAACGAAATAATTTCATTAATAATAATAATAACTATAGTTAAAGAAATATGCAGATATTATAGTACCAAGAGGATCAGATAACATTGTTGCAATCAATTTATTAACAAATCACATTAGATTAAAATTAAAAGAAAGAGGTTTCGATCCAGAAAAAACAGCTGGTTTAAATTTAGATAATTTAGAGATGCCAAAAGCAATTCATGTATTAGAAGAAACCAATCAAATCAAAGCTATGCACTCAATCCTCAGAAATAAGAATACAAAGATTGGTGATTTTGTATTTTATTCAGATCGTTTATGTGCCCTTATTATTGAAGAGGCTTTAACCTATCTTCCATTCACCGATAAAACTGTTATCACTCCAACTGGCGCTCAATACCATGGTATGACCTTAAATGCCAAAGTTTGTGCCCTTATTGTTTTAAGAGCTGGTGGTTGTATGGAACAACCATTACGTAATATTTGTAAAGGTATTCCAACTGGTAAAGTTTTAATTCAATCCGATGAAAAGAAAAAACCACAAGTATATATCAACTAATAACTACTGCACATATACATACATACATACCCCATGATATGTCATTTTAAATAATTTTACTAACCATCATTATTTATATTTAGTTATTTTATGAAAAATTACCAGATTTAACAGACTCACATGTCTTAGTTTTAGACCCAACTATTGCAACAGGTGCCTCATCAGAAATGGCAATTAGAGTTTTATTGGATCATGGTGTTCCAGAAAATAAAATTATCTTTGTTAGTGTTATCACCTCACTTAAGGGTATCCTTTATTTAAGTTACAGATTCCCAGAAGTTAACTTTGTAGTTAGTGCAATCGATAAATCACTTTCGGAAGAAGGTTTTATTCTTCCAGGTATTGGTAATTATTCTGACCGTTATTTTGGAACCTCATGTAATTAATAGATTAAAAAAAAAAAAAAAAAAAAAAAAAAAATACTCTGTAACCCAATTTTTTTTTTTATCACATTAATTAAATCCACCAATATAATTAAAAAATATTACGAAATAAATAAGTAATTCTTTTTTTTTTTATTTGAATTTTTCATCAATATTTTGTTTTTTTTTTGCACTTGTTTTTTTTTAGATTTTTATTATTTTTTTCCTTTTTTTTTTTATATCAAAATTAAATCTTTTTTTTTTTTTTTTTATTTTTATTTTTATTTAAAATTACAATTGTTGAACAAAATATCTATATTTTTGAAATTTCAAAGTTATATTTATAAATATTATTATAATAAGTAATAAAAATAGTAAGTAGTTAAAATTGTGGTGTGGGTAAATTTAAAATAATAACAAAAATATTTGCATTAATAGGGTTTAAAAATAAATTAAATATAAATAATTATTATAATTTTTTTATTTATTTTTTTTTAAAAATCAATTTTTTTATTTTTTTATTTTTTTATTTATTTTTTTTTAAAAAAAAAATAAAGTATATTATTCTCATCAACTGATAAGTAATAAGTTATTTGTAAAAAATAATATTAAAGTAACTACATCATTTGTCACACAATAAAGATTCCTACCTTTTTTTTTTTGATATCAACCAACTTTCAAAAAATTTAAAAAAAAAAAAAAAAAAATAAATTTTATCGTACAAAAATTTTTTTTATTTTTTATTTTTTTTTTTTAATTTTCATTTTTTTTTATTTTATTTTTTTCATTTCATTTCATATTTATTTATTATAACAGATATATTATTTACAAATATTCTATATTTATATATATATATATTGTTTATTTATTTATTTATTTATTTTATATTGTAATATATATCTTTATATATTTTAATTTTTTCGAATTTTTCTAATTTTCTAATTTTTTTCTCATAGATATATATAATTTTATATATAGTAGAATTTATAGTTAGTTTTGGTAAATAGTAATATAAAGCTGAAAGAGACTATAAAAATAAAAAAATGAAGAATGAAGGGATTATCAAATCATCTCAAGTTTTCATTTTTTTTATTTTAATTTTAATGTTGACAAGTAATAATTCAGTTATCAGGGCTACAAGCAGCAATGAATTATTACAACAACAACAACATAATAAACAAAATAAAAAACAGCAACAACAACAACAGTATACTGACGATTCAATAATATTTATTCAAAATAATATAAATGAACAAAATATAAAAAAGCAAATTGGGTTTCATTATACTTTTACACAGGAATCAAATATGCCCACTTTATTTGGGAATACTTTTATTTTAAGTGAAGGTTCAAGTTTAATAGGTGGAGGAACTGTCGATCAGCAGCTACAGCAATTACAGCAATTAGCACAACTTCATCAGCAACAACACCATTCTAATATATTACAAAGATCATTCATTAAAGAGAATGGGGTGGATCAATTATCTTCACCATTAATAGCTACGAATACAAATAAAAAAAAAAATAATAATAACAACAACAACAACAATGATAACAGTGTTAATTTAGTAGGTTTAAAAACTATTTCAACTTTATCATTAGATTTTGTATCATCATTTAAAAAATCATATTATCAATATCAACATGTAGTTGTAAATAGTAATAGTAATAATCATGATAATGATAACGATAATAAGATTAATAATAATAATAATAATAACAATATTAATAATAATAAT